>NC_056610.1:26030980-26125940 GCF_018340385.1 Cyprinus carpio
CTCGCTTACAGAGTCGGCTCTAGTTCCCACACGGGGTAATTAATCCACAATCCTGAGCCAGCCATGAATGGCCCGACCATAGAAGAACCATCTCTCTCCACTAGAGCACTCCCTCCACCGGCTTCTGTAAATAGGTCACCTGCCTAGGGCCAGCCGGTGCGTGTGCGCACATATGTGTGTGCATGACGCACCGATGGGACTGCTTAAAAACAGAGCACATTTTTCTGCCAAATTTGCAGCACAGGTTAGTGTTGATGGTTGTTGCATGCTTTTCAGGTACCAAATGTCGCTGTGTAATGTTTTAACCCAAGGGCAGATAAAATGGCTAAAATTCAGGACAGGTACAGGGCATGCATTCAGTACAAATTCTGGTCTTTTGGATGCCTTGAGTTATTTGGCATCTCCCTTGCTGTTCATCATTTATTCTTTGAAACAATTTTCAAAGTCAATAGGCAATTACAAAAAGGCACACAGCAATTCTCTTGAATACGTCCAGCAAACATTTTTTCCTCCACAAATAACTACGAAACAGTAACTACAAAACAAAATTCCAATGGTCTATAAAATAGCAGCTAGTTGGTGCAGTAGTGTAGAGTAGATTAAGCAACATTTAATAAATATTTTACAGACTTTGAAGGAATTAGAAAGAGGAGCTGAACTGGCCTGAGCTTCTACAGTAATTTTCTTGGCAAATACTTCTGAGAAAAGCAGCTTACAAGAACGTGCATGCACTTTAACAATTTCTTCAGTAACTAAAGATTCAAGATAGATTCAACAAACAAAACTGCACATTTATGTTCAGTGGGCCTTTTTTCAAAGCCCCTTTGCCTCCCACTCTGTGAAGATCTGAGCAAGGTCACAGGCATCAAGAGAGGAACAGAGGCAAAGAGATGAGAAAGAAAAAGAGATTGTAAAAAGGGAGGGTGAGCTGACCTTAGAAGAGACTGGTCTAGAATAGGGCTACATAAACAATACAAATAAGATAGAAATCATGATATGGCTTGCTGCAATTACTATACCGCAAAATGGCTATGATTTAAATTAATAAAACAAGTATATATTATGTTTGCAGCAGTCTCAGGGGATTTAGCTTGCTTTATATTATTTTAATATAATAATAATTATTTTTGTTTATACAGTATTATTATATTGGCTTGAAGAGATTAAGGCATGCTAACTAATAAAACAGAACTGAAACCTCAGTAATTCATTTTTGGGTCAACACTTTAAAAACTCTTTCTATTGAAAGAAATGACTACAGTTCAGTTCTAATCACAATGGAAACATTTGTCAGAATAGAGTTGAGAGTACAAAACAAATAAATTACACTATGTGAGAACCCAGTGCCTGAGAAAAGCCACAGGAATTCCATGTTAACCTACATTTAAAGAAGAGAAAATGAGAGCTGAGGGCTGAAATGCACACGTGTGCTTAACCAGCAGCGGGTGAGTGGTTGTAGATTTTACACTTCCTCACAACATTTGCACTTCCAACATGAGTGTTTATGAACAGCAAAAACCTTTTATTTCTCTGCCTTTAGACACTGGATATAGATATGTTCTACACCAGTCATTTTCCACACCAACGCTGCAGGAAAATCTGTGGATTTTGCTAAATGAATTAAAAATGTTTTATATAAATAGTAGCAGACTCTACTATGCTTTTACATTTTATATAATCAAATTTGCCAAAATATTTCATAAAAAATAAACATGCCATTAGCAAATGTACTGTTCTGCTCATAAGTTTAAATAGCTCTTCCAAAAGTGTTAAGATGTTAACAATTTTAATGAAATATGAAGAAACAAAAAAGCTGGGGATGTAAATTTGTACCTACTTTAACTCATGGGAAACATGAAAACATATTAAGTTGCTTCAGAAGGACAGTCAGAATTTAGAAAAAAAAGAAGAAAAAAGAAAAGAAACTGTAGTCACTATTGGAAGGGGTTTGGATATGTCAGCTCAACCAGAGGTCCCTGGCTCAAATTTTTTAATTTGCTAATATTTTTTCAGAAGAAAGATAAACATGTATAGTAGGGATGTAACAATATTATCAATATCATGATATTGCGATATCAAAACTGTCTCTATATTATCTTGGTCACATGACAATATGAAATGATAAGTCTTCCAGAAAAAAAAAAAAAAGTGTAGTTCTTAAACTTAAGCCAGGTCTGTCTGGGTCACTGCGTTTAGAAAGGAGGAAGTGATGGAGACTATAGTGCGTGAACTTAACTTCTTATTCTAACATAAAAGGTCTTGTATTTTGGGCCATTATGATTTGGCACAGAATCAAACTAACTTCATCAAGTCTCTTTTCGCTGAAGCGTGCACTTCTCTCAGGTGATCAGCTTGTGATCCAATGTTTCTGCGCCTCAGAACAGCTCCGTTCAGAGGGGATAAATGCAGTGAACTCGTTTATTGCACATACAGTGATGGCAGTGACATAAATTTTGTGTTTTGCAAAGATTGCTGCTTCAGTAGTTTTAGATTATTTTTCCATATGTTTCCATGGTATATTGAAAACAATGATAAGTATATCATAATTTTATTGGCAAAAAAATATGAGTCGGTACTTATAGTGTTATAACCCTTGTTCTTCATAACCTCTGCAATTTGCTCTGGCATGCTGGATGTTAGCTTCTGGGCAAAATCCTGACTGATGGCGATCCATTCTTGCCATATTAGTTCTCGGAGTTGATCACAATTTGTGGGCCTCTACTTGTCAGACCACAGGTTCTCTATGTGATTGAGATCCGAGGAGTTGCCCTGGCCACAGATCAAAATTTCAATGTAATGATCTTTTACTTCTTTATCTGTGACATTGTGCTCCATCATGCTGGAAAATGCACAGATCATCACCAAACTGCTCATGGACTGTTGGTAGAAGTCACCCTTGCAGGACGTTTTGATACCATTCTTCATTCATGGCAGTGTTTTTGGGCAGAATTATGAGAGCGCCCACTCTCTTGGTTGAAAAGCTACCCCACACATGGATGGTCTCAGGATGCGTCACTGTTGGCACAACACAGGACTCATGGTAGCGTTCACCTTTTCTTCTCCGAACAATTGATTTTCCTGATGTCCCAAACATGTGGAAGGGAGCTTCATCACAGAAAATAACTTTGCACCAGTCTTCTGCTGTTCAATCCTTGTACTTCCTGCAGAATTTCAGTCTGCCCTTGACATTTTTATTGGAGAGAAGTGGCTTCTTTGATGCCCTTTTTGACACCAGGCCGTTGTCCAAAAGTCTTGGCCTCACTGTGCATGCAGATGCTCTCACACCAACCTACTGCCGTTCCTGAGCAAGCTCTGCACTGCTGGTGACATGATTCTGTAGCTGAACCCTCCAGAGGAGACTGTCCTAGCGCTTGCTGGACACTCTGGCACGTCCTGAAGACTTCTTCACTGCAGTCAAACCTCTCTCCTTGA
The DNA here is from genome assembly GCF_018340385.1 of Cyprinus carpio. NCBI lineage: Eukaryota > Metazoa > Chordata > Actinopteri > Cypriniformes > Cyprinidae > Cyprinus > Cyprinus carpio. The sequence goes on from NC_056610.1 coordinate 26,034,413, forward strand.
AGTTCTTGATGATCCAGTAATTGTTCTTTCAGGTGCAATATTCTTTTTAGCAATTTCCTTGCATGTGAGGTCAATTTGATACAAAGCAATGATGGCTGCACATGTTTTTTGGAGGTAACCATTGCTAACAAAAAAACACAATGGTTGGAAGAGCTTCTTCCCTCCTATTATGGCAATCAGTCTGCTCTTACAATCTAATTAGTATGATAGTGATTTTACCTGACTAGTACTTATTCACACTTTCACATGTGCTGCTGATATGATTAGTAAATTAATGTTAGCTGGCCATTTTGTGTCAGGATCAAAAAACAGTTTTGTTTTTTTGGCCAATAAAGCTTTTAGCAATTATTTAAAATGCATCTGATCACTCTACACAATAATCTAGAAACAATGTACATGAACAGCACAACAGCTTAAGCAGCAAACTTTGCAAAACACAAAATTTATATCACTGCCAAAACTTTTGGCCATGACTGTACTCTGAATTTAGCGAGTGTTTGGGAATGCAATAGCCACCAGTATAATATATATATATATATATATATATATATATATATATATAATATATATATATATATACAATATCTCTGGAACTAAACAATAGAGGGCCTTAAAAATTAAGATGCCAAAAGGGAAGTTTGTTAAGACCCAATATCTATAAAGGCATTAAGATATCTTTTAATAATTTTTTGAGTTACAGGCCTGCAAACATTGGAGAAAAAAAAACTTGAAACGTGCTTTCCCCATTTTTAAATGGTCACCACTGGCACATAATGAAACAAAGACAGCCAACAGATTTTTTACTAATAGACCCCCAATCTCTGTGTAAAAGTAACATGATGCTGCCATCTTTCTGAAGTCATTTAACCCACTGTAATTTGGCCCATGAATCTCAGGGGAAAATTGCCATTTTGACCCCCCTCTATAAAATAGTGGATTACTTAGTAAATATTCATCCATTACATTTAATATTTTGGCATTCATCACTATACATATTCATCTTTATTCAGAAAAAAAAAAATTAGTAAAATCTAAAATTTGAGTTGTGGACCTCTGGTTAAGTTGACACGGAATGACCCAAAACATAAAAACAGTTATTGTTCATACTGTACAGGTAACAACAAACAGTATTAAGGGGATAGTTCACCAAAAATGAAAATTCTGTTATTAATTACTCACCCTCCTGTCATTCCAAACCCACAAGACCTTTGTTCATATTTGGAACACAAATTAGGATATGTTTGATGAAATCAGAGCACTTTTTGACCCTCTTTTGAATTGGTATATTTATGTAAATGCAGTTATTATTTTGTCTTGTGAACTATATGTAAACATATGTTATTTGAAACAGAACAGTACTAAATAACAAGTAATTTTCATGGTCCCTCTTATTTTGTTTAAATAATAAAGATCTTTCATATCCTGTAACTATGGAGTATGTAAATTTATGAGCAGAACTGTATTAATTTTTTTTACAGACTGTGTGTGACCATCAAGTGAGACTAGGACTGTAGACTGCAATTAACAGCCCTGCTTAGACAACAGACACCCATAACTAAACATCTCCCTCATCCTATATAAATGCATATATTAAGCATAAAACTGCAGCTTTTTATGCGTGACACACAAACTGGCCTGTCTAATGGATGCAAAACTAGTCTAGATTGAAAATGAGAAAAGAGCAACTTCAGCACCCGATGAGAGATGGATTGTGGTTCTCAGTGCAGGGCAACCACACACACAGCTGTGACAGTCTCCTGCGTTTTACACCCAGCATTTCAACACTCCCAGCAGTTTTTTTTTTTCTTCTCGATCATCCATCTTTTGACCCGTCACCCAATTAGGCCCATGCCTGTGATGAACTGAGCCAATTAAGTTGTGCATGTTAGCTCGGACAGGAATGCATCTTATAATGGCGCAGTGCAGTTTTTCTGAGCTAAACATGCTTTGTTTCTCATGCATTCATTACTGCTTGGCGATTAGCCATCACTCACTCGAGACATGCTGCTTACAGCTATACTGCAACATCAGAGCAGTCCTCGTGAAGCATCATAATGAGAGCAAATCCACTAAATCTGCGTTCCGTGATGGTACATTTTACTGTCACCTGGTTTTAGTGTATGCCATGAATTAAATTATGAATTATGTCACACAGAGGCTCAGTTTATGTAAAAGCTTTAATCTAAATATGACATAAATTTGGCTTAAGAGTTAGAATTATGATTTTTGCACCAGTGCATAAAAAAAAAAAGTCTTAAAACTGTCTTCGACAGATGTCAGGGGCAAACAGAATCCACAAGAGACATGAGAAGAAGAAAGGAGGCCTATTTTAGTCAATGCCACATCACACTGTCACAGTGAGTTCAAAAGTTTGAGTTCATATAATTCAAACCAAATTTTAGAACTGGAACAGAAAGTTTTAAGATGAATGAAGAAAGGAAGGAAGGAAGGAAGGAAGGAAGGAAGGAAGGAAGGAAGGGAAGAATACATCTAAAATGAATATCTATTACAATTATCAATGAAAAAACTAAATAGAAGCTATAGAAACAAGACTTTAAATGCATTTGAGTGAACACAGGTGTACAAACATATTACTGCTGTGAAAAAAAGCAAATAGTAATAGTATGAGAAGAACACTGAACATGTCAGAATTCTTAAATTTGATTTTGAATGCTGTGCAGGCCCCTTTTCATCATTCCTAAAAAAATGAGAGAAAGTGCAGACTTGATGTAATTGACCAATTACAAGGGTTGTTTTTCAAACCTTAGATTGCATTAACACTCACTCATGTAAATCTGTCCTGATGCAGGTAATCAGATCTGAGAGCCAGGCTGATTTTGATTAGCCTTTAAGATGTTTGATCTTAGTAAAATTCAGGTGCATCATCTTGCCCTGCTTCTGTGACTCAAATAAGACAAGAGAAAGAAATCATGTGCATTGAGTAGGATTGCATCAATAAAAAACAACAACATCTAAGTTTGAATGAGTCAGTTATTTTATCACCCAGCATCAAACAACTTCAATACCATCACACAAAAGAGTAGGCCTAACATTTCACATAATGCATGAAACACACACATCATAGTCCCTTCACAGAACAGCACATTGTGGTCTTTTGATGAAAGGGCTCAAAACCAAAACACAACACACACACACCACACACACACACACACACCACACACACACACACACACACACACACACACAAAACCCTATACTGAAAATACACAAGAAAATACACAATATGCATAATTAAGCTTTAGAGTAAACATATTCCTCTAAACAGCACCACATGGTGATTAAGGGAACGAATCTTCCAACAAAAGAATTTCTTCTTCTTCTTCTTCTTCTTCTTCTTCTTCTTCTTCTTCTTCTTCTTCTTCTTCTTCAGCAAGCCCTAGCATAAAGTACATTTGATGTCTCCCTTTATACTTCCGCATGTCGCTTGTCACCACTTCACATAAGCAGAAGTAAGTCTATGCACTCGAAAACATGTTTACCATATTTCCCCTGAATATTAATGGGATTTGCATAGAAAAACTCCCAAGTGCACTGTTTACTCTTGTGTATAAACAGAGCCCATCAAAATCTGCCCTATTATGCACAATGCCTCATATAATTTTTAATATCACAGTTAAATAATCAGATATTAACTTTTAATTATGTTTGTAAATATTCAGAGGCCAACATTTATAGAAGATGACGCTTTTTAACTGTCAGTTTTTCAGTCTGACCAAAATGGTATTTTCCACAATTTCAAATAATAGCACTGTAAAAATCTACAGCAGCAGTGAAACACCTCACAAACCCAATGCTCCCTGTGTTGCTCTCTACCAAGGGTTGCACTGATTGTTGGTCTGAGATGAAAGTGTTTAATCTGTGCTCAGGTTTTGAAGATCATCCACCCCTCTCAGCTTCTCAATTCTCCCCTTTGAACGTTCTCCTGGGGTCCTGGCTAGCATCAGCCCTCAAAAAGCTGCTGAATCATCCGCCCTCCCCCATGGCATGATGCCTCACTCAGGTTGCATCTTCTGTCTCCACCATAGAATTTGTTACTGGGGTTGAGACTTCTCATTAGAAAGTTGAGCGGTATTTCATAGCACTGTAAATAAAGGTAAGTTAGTATTTGTTCTGTTGTTGTTTCGGTTGATGCTTTAGTTCTTGTCCCTTCCCCCACCAGATGGCAGGTTGGTGAAAGATTCTTTAACATAGATGTTTTGGCTGCTCATCAATCCAGACTGATTGCTTCCATCTTAATGGGCTGTGCGTGGCTTAATTTCTCCCTAATGAGAGTGTCCTTGAGAGGTCTTGTGTTAGTGAGAGTTGCTAAGATTGCTCGATTAGTTTGCTAGGATGTTATCCCCACTACACTTCCTTGAATTCATCACACTTTTTGTTCCAAAACGTGGTTAAGAAAAAAAAGTGAACCTCAGAAGGTGCAGCGCACTTGCGGTTTGAGATAAGCTCTCGACTGAAGGTTTCACACTTATATGAGTGTTCGCTTATCGAAGCTTGACGGGACTGGATGTTTGACTGATTTGTGCGGTGGTCTGGGGATCTGTGATTTTTCTCACAGATCAGGGAAAAAAGAGTAGTATTCACTACATGTATTTTGCTTATAAAGCCAATGGCTTAAATGTGCAAGGAAAACATAGACCACTCTGCTAACAATAGGTTTGAAAGTCAAGAACCAGTTCCATAAAAAAATAAAGAAATTATAATATTAAGCCAAAAATAAAAAAAATATTAGTGGTCTTTTAAGAGTTTTAAGTGGTCTTAACCATTAGATAAATTAACTTTAATATTAATTGATATATATATATATATATATATATATATATATCTATATATATATATATATATATATATATATAATTTTTAATAGCCTTTTTCCTGTGTTCTCTCTTCAAAATTTTAAGCTGTGTGGGTAACTTGCATGGAGCTTTCTACAGGAAGTCAGTGTTGTTCCATATATACTGTACACACACACTCACACATGTCTCTCTTTGATGTTTTCCTGAGGAGGAAATGGATTTTTACAGAGTGCAGTTGTTTAAATTTTGTATATTTCCCGACCAACAATTTGTGGTTAAGACAATTAAAAGCTTAGTGTTTAGCCATTTGGGGCTTGACCAGACTGATTCAGTTAAAAAAAGTAGAACCATTAATGAACCAGAATTAAGTCGCATCAGTTCTTTTGAACTTTCTATTAATAAAAGAATCCTGAAAAAAAAAATCTAAAAAATATTATTTAATTTTAAGTTATTCTTATAAATATGAAATATTTCTGAAGGGACCACTTTGAGTGGCACTGAAGACTGGATTTAAGGGATGATGAAAATTCTTCTTTGTTCTTTGTACAGGAATAAATTACTTTTTAAAATCTATTAAAACATATTGTTTTAAAGTGTTATATATTTTTTAATATTAGCATTTATACTATATTTTTGTTCAAATCAATTCAGACTTCTTTCAAAAACTTTCAATATATAGTTATATTCACTTTTATATTTACATTTATTAATTTGACAGACAGTGCTATCCAAAGAGACTTGGGATTTTTTTTTCTTTTTCTTCTTTTACAATATTCTTACCAATGCCATATTCAACTATATCCAAATAACACTGAGACCTACTACAGCAGTATTATAAGAGCTGGGTGTGATGTGATGGATGTTCATGGCCTTGCACCTGCTTGCATCTCTCTCTCTCTCTCTCGCTCTCTCTCTCTCTTTTTACATGGCAGACTTTCTGACAGAATGTTTCTGCCCATTGTACTAAGAGCATTACAGCTAGCATACAAATCTTTTATTTAATAACCTTCATTGGTATGCAGACTGTAAACCGAAAAAAGGAAACCATTCCTATCTCTTGCTTTAGATAAAAAAATAGAGCACCAAGGAACGACAGACGTACACATAGCCTTTCCCTCAGAAAGGGGCCTTCCCACCGCACCACGGGCCGCTCAGACAACTTGGCAGATTTGGGGACCCTAATAGATCAAGGGGTACATCCGACTCAGGTTAAGAACTATCCTCAGATAGCTATGCTGTGTGAGCCATATAAGCCTAGATACACAAGACCACTGAATAGACTAACTAGAAAGCTTCTAAAGCAGGGGGCAAGTAAGTTTGGCATCGGGCCAAAAAAATTTTTCGCCACTAGATGGCGGGCCAGAACATAGTCAAAGGATCATTTAAGAAATTCATTAATGAAAAATGCAACTAGAATTGCCTGTGACAGACCGTTACAGTGTCTTTTGTAACTGGTAGTGAGCTGTTACTCTGTGTTATCCTGTAGGAGGACAGTCATTTGACAAAAAAGCCACATTTGTGTGGCGGTGTTAGGCAAGTATGTGAAGCAGAGTGGAGCGTCAACAATTTCCCCTCTGCGCTCTGAGCATTTAATAATCCGACGTACAGTTGACGACGGCCGTGTTTTCCCCTGGCATGCTACGCTCTGCTGTCTCTAGATGATGCAGGATGAGCATCTCATAGACTTCCATGTGCAATAGGACCCTTTTGGGTTACTCCACATGAGTAAATGTCACTCAACCCCCCTCTGGAGGAGGTGACTCCCACGCGTGCCTCTTTCGAAGTAGGAAGGGCACGCTTTCCCAGTGTTATCTAAGTCCTACTTTTTGGGTTGCTTGAGGAAAAGCACTAGTCAACCTTCTCTGTGTAGAGCCCGGGTCTATCATCTGGCTTATAGGAAGGTTTGGGAGGCCTACACAGGGCACTGCAGGAGCAGCACCTTTGGAGCATTGGTAAACTTTTCCCAATTCGTCGGTCACCGACGTGACATAGAGAGTGACCGACTAAAAGGGAACGTGTAACCCTCAACAGAGACGTCATGTCCTATCGCCACAGTTGCTGTACCACCACTGAGCTGCCGGGTCATCGGCTTGGCCCCTCATCGAAAAACATGAATGAATGCAGTGCACCTGCTGCCTCTTATACCCTCCTGCGGATTGTGGCAGCCAGATGCGAATTCCGCATGCCGATGTCCACTGGCTCGTTTAGATATACTTTAAGTGGATTGGTCTCTCTGGTGAGATTCCCAATTCGTCGATAACTGACATGACGTTTCTGTTCCCTCCTTCAGGGAACGAGGGTTACACATGTGACCAAGATGTTTTTTTTAAAATCATACATTCTTTATTGTAGGGATACATACTACACAATTTATTGTGTAATCTAATGTGGTCTTAGATTTTTATTTGTTAAATAAAGGAATACTTTTATTTAGCAAGGATGCATAAAATTGATCAAGACATGATACAAAAAAATAAAATAATAAATAAATAAATAAATAAATAAATGCTGCTTTTTAAACTTTAAATTCTTTTCAAAAACTTTTCAACATTAATAATAAAAATAAATATATTCCGGAGCACCAAATCAGCATATTAGAATGATTTCTAAAGGATCATGTGACACTGAAGACTGAAGTAATCACTGCTGAAAATTCAGCTTTGCCATCATAGGAATAAATTACATTTTAAAATGTATTAATGTAGAAAATAGTTGTTTTAAATTGTAATAATATCTCACAATATTACAGTTTGTACTATATTTTCGGCTTCAGTTTGTACCATCTTACCGAACCCAAACTTTTGAATAGTATAAGGTCACAGTTCTCAATGTTTATTTTTTGAAGCATTTTGGGGGAATCAGAGCATTTTCTTTCCTTATTGACAAAATATCAAGTTCTTGGACTCACCCTTATCAAATTTTTCCTCCACCTCCATGGGCACTTGCTCATTTGTTCCATCCCTGCCTTGCAATTGGATTTATCAACATCTTAGATGTCAGTTTGGCAGTTGCATTTTGCAAATTGCCTTGTGAAAAGCTCTATATTCCTTTTACCCTGAAGTCCATAGTTATATTACTGGCTCACTTTAACATAGCAGTCCTCGTTTTTGAACAGATGACTCTTGTTCTGTTCCAAACCTAGTGAGCTGCCTCAATGCCGGCTTGCCTACATAGACAGCATCCTAACTATCCTGAAACCTCATAGATGACTGATTTGGAATGCTCCACTGCACACAGGCAAGAATTTAGCTGAAAGAACATAGAAAAATAAACAAAATGGCCAGACTGACAAATTCATTTCACAAGTGCCTAAATCGCAAACAAATAGGGAACAAATGGTGGATTTTATCTCACTTGCTCTTTTTGCTATGGCACCATGTCACGCATACAGTGAGTCACTAAAAACATTTTTTCCTCAAAGCAGTTGAATGACATTTCTAGATCCTCCCTAAGAGCACCTGCTGCAATTACTTTTACATTACCTAAATAATCGCACAGAAATTAATGACATAGACAACCTTCTCCCAGACACGCATTCAAATACATTCATCCCATTTTGGGTTTTCATAATATACCACCATCACACAGCTGTTTATACTTTGTCTTATTTTCAAAATTAAAGCCCATTGCATATGACCCCAATTTGTCCCAGGGCAACTTCATTATTCTGTTTGATGAGAGGACTTTTTTCTCTCAGGCATACACAAATCTGAGCTGGTGGCTTGGATTCAGATATAAAAAGTGGAGTTTGTGTCATGTAAAAAGTCCACAAGCCCCAATCTTGAATAAGCTTAAACAAGGTTAGGAGTGCAACTTTGTGTGTATATACAAAAAACATATATAGTTCACTTTAACATGTAACACACACACACACACACACACACACACACACACACACACACACACACACACACACACACACACACACACACACACACACACACAAATATTGAGTAGTGTTGAAAGTACAATGATGATAATTAGAGTGATTAATTAAGTGATGATTGAGTGATGAACATCTTGCTGTTAACAAGCACAATCACTGAAGAGAAACAAGAACAGAAAAAAAAGAGAAACACAACAACTACACTGACTTCCAATCACAGCCTTAAGCCCTATTCGCATGGGATTAGTATTACCTGGTGACCTCCAGTCATTTGTAATAATTGCAGAGGTTGTCTATCATCTTAATCCCATGCGAATCGGCCATGTCTGTAATTTGTAAAGTAAAAATTACCCCGCAAATGACCTACAGTACCATATTTCACCAAACACAGAGGTCCTGTGATAATATTAGTCCCATGCGAATCAGCATCTCTGTGATTTGGGCAGCATTTGGTGGGTTGTATATCATTTTTCAAGGTTTTTGTTTCCTGTGTGCCTTTTTATCCATCTTGCACAAAGAATGGAGCTGCGTTGGAGTGTTTGATAGTATTTTGGGTGCTGTCATATCACTACCTCATACAATCTGCAGAAAGAGAAAGCTGAAATGTTTTGAGGTTAATGTGTTACAAATAAAAGCATAAAGGGTAATTTTAAAATCACAACAAGGTCCCCAGATAATACTAATCCCGTGTGAATAGCGCTTTAGATGAAATCAAACTGAAATAAAACACATGAAATCACAAAACAGCATCACCAGCTTAATTTATTACTAACTATCTCTGGCAAGGATAAGTTCTTATTCAGAATTAACAGAGGTGTATTTTCCTATTTTATTGAATTTCATTCATCAGGCTACCATTAATGTGGTCAGTTTTTGCTTTAGTTGGGCTCTTGACCCATGACTTTGTAAGGGAAACAGGTAAATTTATCTCAAAGGGAATCATTTATGATTTTATAGGGAATTTGGACAGAGTCATTGTTTTACGGCTGATCACTGAGTCGGCCAGCGATTCATTGAACATGCCGTATAATGTCAGTTCTGCAATGGATATTAATATCCAAAGTATAGTGAAAACACTTTATTATCACAGTAACAAGAGATCAGCAGTTTAAGACATTAACTTGTAGGCACAAAACACAAGATACTTATCTTTTCAATATTAATAAGGCTTTATTAGATACGTCTAAGACATATAAACTAATCTAACACATAAGCACATGCACTAACACATTCACATCAGCAACAGAAAAAGAGAAAAAAAAAAAAGAATAAAAGAATGGAAATGTGAAGTCCCAAGTTTATAGCAATATGTGCAATTGCATAGACCTTAATTGTAAATATGCAATTGCATAGACCTTAATAGTTCCTCAATGAGGTTATTTTTTTTTTTATTTAATGCACCAGTTCAGCAAGAATCTGGAGGTACTTGCGTTGCCTGTGTAGGGGAGTTCCCTTTGTTGTCGCTGTTGCAGAAAGGAGGCTTCCCGAGGTTGCCGATTTAAGATATTTAAGATAGGAACACAATTTAAGATATTTTGGATGAAAACCGGGAAGCTTGTTACTGTGCCATAGACTGCCAAGTAAAATACACTGTCAAGGTCCAGAAAAGTATGAAAAGCATCGTCATTATGAAGTGATGACAATACTTTTTGTACACGAATAAAACAAACATAACGACTTCAACAATTTGTCTCCTCTGTGTCACTCCACATCAGCGTAGTGCCATTTTGGAGAATCTGAGCAGTACGTAGGCAGCTTACGCTCTTCTGTGTCAGCCGCGCTGCACTGATGCACTCTTTTCTTTCAAATCAAAGCATAAATATATGTAGAAAATGTATCCTTGTGGCACGGCTGACACAGAAGAGCGTATGAAACATTTAAATCATGAAATTGTCAAAACTCATACATACCCAACATGAGTATTATCCTATAAACCATTCAATATAGTTATTCAATATTAGGTTCTTGTCCTCTAGGTGGAGGGAAGTCCAATCCAAAGAGCTTGTGATCATGATTACTATCATGGATTTACATTATGTGATGGTCATGCTGTGCTCTCTTTGACCATCATCTTGTTTTTTTTTTTTTTTTTTTTTTTTTTTTCCTTTTGCCCCCAAAAATTGACAATCTCCTTCCTGATTTGGGATAATCAATTCCGTTCCGTTCTTTTGTGTTAATATTGCAAGCTGTTTTTCTGTGAAAGAGTTGGTTGGTTAGCTTGCTTCAGACAGGCTGGTGCTAGAATCTGATTTACCAACACCCTGTTGTCTTGGGCTTCTTTGTGGAATTCGGATCTCGCTCTGATACCCTACAACTTTATAACATTCGTTTTTTCTCTGGATGCTGTAACTCTGTGTAAACAAAACACATTTGTTATGGCAGAAAGCCAAAAGAAAAAAAAATAATCAGGTGGAATTGGCTAGTTATTAATAATGACTTAGTTGTTGTGTAATAGCCTGATTCTGTTATGCAAAATTAATTTAGTATTGTTGTTAAAAGTATTGTTTTTATCCGATAATTTGGATGGATTGTAAAACACTTTTCACACAAGACATTTTTAACATCTGTATAATTGAGATGCAAACATTAATCAAGAATCAGCACATGAATATCAACAATGGTGACAATAAACAAAAAGCTTCATGCTGCAGTGCATTCTGGGTATACCAATCATCAAAACTCATCCATGGCTCCCAGAATGCATTGCAACATGAATAAATTTATTCATTTGATTTGTCTTAGTATTTTCTATTATCCTTACCATTGGTTTTAAATTTTGCCATTTTTTGTTGTGACTTTTAGTAGCTTGTTTTATGATGTTCAAATATCTATTGAACTGAATATTTTTAGATTGTCCCCATTGTTGAGATTCATATGATGATCCTTCATGTGAACTGTGAATGAAAACTTTTTCTGCAAAATGGCCAAAAATGGTCAAAACACAATCTGAAGAAACAAAGGGCTACTATAGTCAACAATGAAAAATATAACAATCAGAGAATCAAGCCACTACATGAGGATTTTTTTTTTCAGCATTATGTTCTGCAACATCTAAGAATCTTCTTAAAAAAATCATCGTAAATAACTTCTTAGAAATTTATGACAGCCCTGGTCTTAAATCCCAAACTGTAAGAATTATTTAATTAATTTATTGGGATATTTCCAAATTAATTTTTATATTTAAGCATTACAACAACAGTCTACATATAATACATAGTAGGACTAGGGATGTGCACGAGTTTTTTCTGAGGATCGATGACCGAAATGCCGTACATGTAAACAGGATCGGTGATGATGATTAGCCTGTGTGATGCTTCAAGTATCAAACTCTAAAAACGCGTCAGATTTATAGGTGAGCTTTAACAGAATATGCTTTTAATTTTAGTTATATAAATACGGCATAATCTTTGGGGGAGGTATTTCAGCGCATATGTGACTGCGCAGGACGCATTTGCTGGTCGAGAAAACACGGACCCCAATTACCGGAATAAGCGTTGCACAAGTAACAGTCAGAACACAAACCAACACAAAAAATTAATGAAAACATCTCGCTGCAGTATGAGACAGGCTATTTTTCTAAAGTAACTGTTCAAAAAACAAGCCAGTCAAAAAAAAAAAAAAAAAAAAAAACCAGTCAAAAAAAAAAAAAAAAAAAAAAAATAAAAACTCGCAACGTAAAATAGTGTCCATGCATTGCTTATTTTTATGATTATTAGGGTAAGTTTTATATAAAGTTATGGGTAAATCTGCAGGAAGGGAAGCGCAACAAAGACAAAAGTGGTGATGTTAATCAGTTGTGTCATGTATTTAATTCAGATAACGGCTGTTGTTTTCTCTTCGATGAAAAAAAGTAAGTTGTTCTTAGAAGAGATTTTGAGAACTTATTAGAGAATTTTTCAAGAATTGCACTGTAAGAAAATTTCTTAAGAAACTTTCGTTGAATTTATCTTAAGAAATGTCTTAATTTCTGTCTTACAGAAGAGTTTTTTGTGAATCTGACCAAAGGGATTTATGTGAGGATCCTGGTTGTGTGGACATTTTCTCACGATCGGACTTAACCACCTACTCATCATTTTCCAACCATGCTCCCTGCCGAAAAACTAAACTCAGTTCTGCCCGAAGGTTGAGACTTTGACACCACACTCCTCGGTCTCATTCAGGTTGTTTCGGTGAAGTAAGTAGGTTACTGCTTACAGACAGGCAGTGTTTAAAGAAGATGGCCTCCAAAGAACAGGGAGGTGAATAGTGAACTTCAGAGAGAGAACCCCACCCGCGCACATCACACCCCACTCACCATCATGAACAGCACTGTGGAATACTGCAATTCAGGTTCCTGGGACTACACGCTCTCTCCGGACCTGAAGTGGGGATATTATAAACACGTGAACTTTGTTGTGTAAAAGAGAGGCCAAGCCAGAAGTTGTACTTCCTTCGCCAGATGAGGAAGTTGCAACCTGCACAAGAGAGACCGGGGTGCTGCTGAAAAAAACCGTTCTACTCGCCACCCATCATCTTGGAATCAGTACTCTGCACTTCAGTCACGTTGTTACGCTTCAGCTGTCAGCAGTACCCAAATCTCTGACCCTCAGAACGACTACAGGTTAGCGGGACTGTAACGCAGACGTGCTGGAACGGAACTCATTTGGTACCCACCCCCCTATCTTCATTCAAGAACTGTCCTCATCGCAGAGTTGACGAAAAAGGAGGTGGCAAAAATGCTACTCTGGACCCCTACATCTTCAGCCACCACTTTACCTCTTTTTGAACTGGTTTCGACGCTAATCCGAGGCACTAGTCAGCACCAGACGGCAGATAGGAAACAAGACAGTTAAGTAGTAGACAGGAGGAGAAAGTAGTTTTTTGGTGGTTCCCTCAGGTAATCCATCTCATGAACACTTTGACAATACAAACTGTGGAACAACACAAACACTATGTAACACTCATACCACTTATGTTATCGTAACACATATACTTAGTCTACCATTTTCGTAATTTGTACATAATATACCTGTACATACTAAAACTGTCTATTGTAATATACCTGCAATTATCAATTGTCAATTTGATATATTGTTATTCCTTACGTACTTGTTCTATTTTTTTTTTTTTTTATTATTTGATTTTTTTTTAAAAAATTCTTGTTTTTGTTCCTGTCGCTGTTCCATTCTGTTACACAACTGCGGAGCATTCTGTCATGGAAAGACACCCCATGGTGCTTAGTTTGTATTTGTACCCAATTGGATTACTGGGCCTATAAGAGCTCCTTCTGATTCTATGATTTCTGATCAACATCAACCTGGATCACAATTTTCTCCTGGTTTTCATTGCCAACGATTCAGGGTTGTTTTGTCAAACCAAAAGTAAGACAGCATGTCAGAAGAAAAAAAATATACGGGTAAGTTAGAAGAAGGGCGTTTCAAGAGCTCAACTAAAAATATAGCAAAAATAAAACAAAAAAAAAAAACAAAAAAAGAAAAAACAACGACCACAAATTAATGGTCTGTGAACTTCAAAATTTTTGACCTAAATGTTTGTGATGAAATTCATAAAACAAAAAATAAAACAACCTCCAATGTCGTAATTCTGAATAAGCGAACATTTGCTTGACAGGAAATCCGGTCAACTTGGTTAGTAATAAGTGAAACTGGTGATGTGCTGTTTGTGTAGTTGTTTTTAATTCCTCCTCTGCTGCTGAGATTTGCAGAGAATTGATTTCCCTTCTTAAGGGGCTGGTGAATGAGAAATCACGTGTCGGTTAATTGTTGTGTTTTCAATTTTTTCTCTGTTCTTGTTGTTTCCGCTTCCTTATTGTGGTGTTTAACAACAAGAGCAGGTGTTATCACCCTCCAAGCATCACTAAATTAATCACTTAATTATCATCATTCCTCTTCAGTGTTACTTTTAACACTCTGTAGTATGGACACTGTTAGGGTACACTGACGCGTAAGTGTTATTTCGCCACTGTTGTGAATCAGCGCTGTGTGTGGGTCGTGGCTGTGTGTGCTGGTGTGTGTATATACGCTATATATATATATATATATTATATACTGTAATTGTAAAGTTATTTCGCTGTAATTCTATAAATGGCGCAGATAAGACTATTCCACTTTCCATTTTTTCATTCCTTTCACTTTTTCAATCAGCTGCATTTAAAGCGACAAACCCGCCTGCTGAGAGATGATCAGTACAAACCTTGTCTGCAATTTGCCATGGCAAAACATCTAGAAAGTTTGACATGAAACCGTGTTACCAATCTGAGGATAACCTAAGACACTAAGAATACCCCATTCACCTCAAAGGAACTTACAGTTAAAGCCTGCATTTGCCCACTGGAGGATGTGGCTGATGTGGTTACCAGTGACAAACTTTCATTACGTTTTTAGAGGCAATCTGGCGCTTTAATGAAGACAACCCCATTCAAAAGGGAGTATTTGACGATTGGGTATTAACGGTCTTAAGTGGGTCAAAATGTTTTTGACTAGAACCTGCAGAAAAAAAAGCCACATTTAACATGCAACTGTTTGTCGAAACCCACATTAATTTTAAAAAATCAGACAACAAATAAAATCCAAATATAAAAACAAATGCTAGGACAATGTCAAGGATTAAATAGTTGGGGGGGGACTTAATGGCTAGGCCCCAAAGAGCCTGCTGGCACATTGTGTTTTTTAACACCCTATTATAATTTTTTTTAGTTTTTTTTTTTTTTATGTGCCTTTACTATGTACAATAGTGTTACAATCTTCATCTCATCTTAATCTTTGTCCTTGTAAGATATCATTAGGGTAGAGTTCCTACATTCACTTTCTTCTGCCGTGCAGCGTGTTAAAAGGAGGTCCAACACGGCATAAATAGAATAAATTAAGCACCTTATAGGTTCGACAGTAATTAAGTACACAGAATGTCAGTATCTCGAGAGGACCCGTTAGAGAACATCCGGGATTGGTATCGCACAGATCCATCAGAGATAGACTTTCGGGTAGTTTAAATTACAAGCCTAAAACGTCTGCTTACTTTCCGGTTGTAGTGCTCTCCTTCTGATGGCGACCTTTGTATTTTCAAGCCTTAAGTAACAAGGAACACTAGAACATTGTCTAGGAAGTGTATATAATCTCAGCCCCATCCATCAATCCATCCATCCATCCATCTATCTATCTATCTTCACTCTAACCATGACAACAGTCAGAGTGGGAAAATCATGAATAATAATTGAGGTTATTGATATGGAATGGCGTATTTGTTTTCTATTCAGGCCTGTGGGACCCAGACATGGCGAAAGCCTTAATTGATCCCAGAGCTTTAAACTTTGAAACTGCACAGAGAAGGCCGATGCCGTCCGACGAGAGATTAGCTTGGCCCCGTAAAATATGATTTGTTTTCACTTCACCGTGTTCTATATAATGCTTTCTTGAAAACCACAATTATTTACTGATGCTTGGCAACTTCACTCTCTGTTGTTTCTTCATGATATAAAGGGTGTGTAAGGTGAAGCTAGAGGCTGCAGCTGAGGAAAGAACCAACACCACGAGGCTAGATATTCTCAAGTGGGTAACAAGAATATTAATGAGTGCCTATTGATTTGTGGTACGCCCTCTGGCAAACTTAACAAGACTGGCACGAATTTTTGGTTTACAGTTTCAGTTATCTGGATAACATGTTACAGTTTTTAAAACTGAAGGAAAGTAAGAAAATTGGAAAACCAAAAGGACAATAAGTAAGGCAGAATTTGTAAGTGTTTTAAGTGATGTCTTTGCTGTTAAAAAATATTTCTTCAGGATCTGTCCAAGTACACCACACCTATACTGGAATAGACGTCTGTTGAAAGAGCAGAGACAGTAAGCAGATGGAAGGACCCCCCAGAACACTTGAAGAGAAATCAATGGGAAAAAATCAAAGTGGGCTCAATATGCCGCCCAACTGTAAGAAAAGAGAAGTCCTGTCTGTTCAATCAATACTTACGTTTGTACTCAAGAATGATAATGCCTTAAACGGACTATACAGGTCCATACTATATTAGAATAGAATCTATTCTTACCATTTCTGCGAGTAGTAATATATGCTTACTGGTCTTACTGAAAAAATTTCTTAAAATGAATCTTAAAAATAAGATCAATTTAAACAAAACATCTTTTTTTAACTGTTTCTTTCCCATTCTAATTATCCATTACATTTTGAAAACCGCAGGGGATCAACTGTCTTTTGCATGCGGGTACTTCAACTGCATAACTTTTTTTTTTTTTTTTTTTTCAAGCATTAACACCGGACACACAGGTTCATTTTTCTTAACAAGTTGGGACAATAGAACTTAGCAATGACACTACATTTAGCATTAACTGCTAGACAGAGATGTTTTCTGGCATATTCCCTGTACATTAGGAACAAAAATCGGCCACTTGACATTTCTGTTTTTACCCAGCAGCACAAGTAAAAAAAAACACTCATCTTGGTGGGCAGCTTGTATCACCATAAGGGCGAATGAAAAATCCGGCAAATTGCGCTCAGTAAATTTGGCACAGAGTGTTTCAGAAGTTAAATGCGGTGGCATTGGATACTGTTCAAATGTCAAAACTCATCATTCTGTCTCTTGTCATGATCACTCTAGCGCACCAATGGATTGTATCTGCACGGCAGCTTTTTGTCTCTGCTTTATAACGGTGTATTAGGTTAATTACATAAAACAGCAGCATACTAGAGGTGCTTAATTGCTTTTGGTGCCATTAATCTTAAACCTAAACTAATTAATTTATTTATTTAATTTGAAATTTATTTAAATAATGATATTTTCTCATAATAACCAGATGTTTTGGTCATTTAAATAATTACGTTTTCTTTTTTTAAAAAAAAAATAGATATTCTATAACATTAACCATAATATCAAGAGCATAAAAGACCACATCACTCTCAATAACCATGATTGCTTTTTTAAATGTATTTGTAAACTTTTTTTTTTTATTCTAATAAGGCATCCCTATTCATTAGCATAATCAAAAAAAAAGAAAAAAAAAAACATGTGATGTTAATTAAAAAAAAAAAAAAAAAAAAAAAATCAAAAAAAAAAAAGAAAAAAAAACAAAAAAAAAAAAAAAAAATGTAATGTTTAATTAAATTGTAATTTGCTATTTCTTGAACCTGTCCATTTTGGCCCATTACAGACATAATATCGTTCTGGTGGCTGCAGAGTAATTGGGTTTTATTTGGAGACATTTTCACCTCTAACCACAGCCTCAGGGGACCTTCGGATTACACTTTCCCAGGAAGAGAAGACTCTCTCGGCACCGCCTTCGTCCAGAAACTCCAACGATTCTATCATGCAAAAGAAATCATGCCAGACAAGCAAAGATCTCTCTTGGCAGTCCCAATGCCTTTGTCACAGTCATCTTATTATTTGAGTCCTGTCCCATTTTTATAAATAAGCTAGACAGTAGGTGCTGCCAGATTTTGTGCTCTCAGTCTATTTTTTTTTTTGTTTTTATATTTTTCACCTCAGAAAAGCGGGGTAAGCAGAAGGTCATCTGAAAAGTCATGCGGTATATTTGTGGGCAAACACTCGTAAAATAAATTGACAGTTTTAGCCACATACTGTGGGTTGTTTTTTGCACCCCCATGCAGTGTAGAACTGGCACATTTACATGTTACAACATAATTTGAATCGGGAACCTGACCGCAAAATCATTTGGGGGTTAATGACCGTTCACACATCAAAAAAAAAAACCAAAATGGGAAAAGCTTAAAATTAGAGGAATTTTTTTTTTTTAAATAAAATTTCCAAAGCGTTTACGAATTACCAACGTCATGTTGGGCTTGCCATAAAGACACCTAGCAGACAGCGCCATCTTGGAAACAAAGGCAGCATCCAGACCTTGCAGATCTTGCTGGGAGGATGAAAATTCCTGCCAGGTTGCATTCTGTTGGGGCCTGTAAAACTGGCTAATTTCTGTGGAGCATTACCAAAGCAGGACCAAGCAGTGAAGGGAAGCAGGAATACTAGAAAGTGGAGAGACAGGGTTTATGCGTGAGGAGATGAACAGAAATGAACACTAACCCCATCTGCATTCATAAAAAAAAAGCATAAGAAAAACAAAAAAAAAATTAAAAAACAATTATACTGAAAAAAATCGCTTGGGATAAATTACCTGTATCAGACTGAGTGGGAATTTTGAAGCACATGCTCGTTTCTCTGACAAACATACACATGTTGGTTTTTATGGTTTATGGGGACTCTCCATAGGTGTAATGGTTTTCATACTGTGCAAACTCCATTTTCTATCGCCCTACATCAACCTTACCCATAAACCCTACCCCTCACAGGAAACTTTGTGCACTTTTAGATTTTCAAAAAAAAAAAAAAAAAAAAAAAACCCAACAACATTCTTTATGATTTTTTTTTTATAAGCCTCATGAATTACAAAAGGGGACACTGAAAAGTGTCCTCATAAATCACCTTCATGTTGTAATACTATGTCATACCCCACGTCATTTAAAAAATTTGTGACCTCATAAACCACATAAACACGCATGCATGCAATGACAAAGTTTAACCAACATGCTCATTTGGTGCTCATAAATATTTAAAATCCTTATCAGAGTTGAAAACAGTTCTTAATATTAATATTTTTGGAAAGTGTGAAAAGTGATTTATTTTATTTTTTTTTTTCAAGATTCTTAATAAAAAGATCAAAAGAACAGCATTTACTGAAAATAAAGTCTTCACTGTCGCTTTTGCCAAAAAATCATACTGACCATTTTGAAAGGTGTGTGTATATATATAGATATATATATATATATATATATAGAGAGAGAGAGAGAGAGAGAGATGAGAGAGAGAGAGAGAGAGAGAGAGAGAGAGAGAGCGTTAAATCTGCAGAGCTTCCAGCTGTTCAGAGCGGACCGCGACAGAATCAACAGGGAAATCGCGTGGCAGCGGATATGCTTCTACATCAATGAAAGGTGGTATACAGATGTAACAGTGTTAAAGATGATGTGCTGTTCCGATCTAAAAGCACTTTTCATTAACTGTAATCCAATCTATTATCCGCTGTAGTTTCACTCATTCATTCTCGTGAGTGTTTACATTCCACCGCAAGCGCACGTTGAAACTGGCTTTACAGAATCCAACATTCAGCAACACAAATCCAAATCAATAGCGGACAGCCAATTCAGGTACAAAACAGGGCTTAAATAAGATGGAGAACACAATCAGGGAGAAACAGAACAGGTGCGTGGAACTAATCAACAATCAAAAACCATAGAAACTAATAAGGGAACACAAATAAACAAGAACACAGAGCAACTGAACCAAAACATGTCTCTCTCTCTCACACACACACACGCACGCACACACACACACGCACGCACACACACATCTACTTGTGGCTTTTACATATACTTGTGGCTTTCACCACACGTGCTATAAACGTTTCTCTGGACCTGAATATACACTAGACAACTTTCTGAAACTTAAAGTTGAAATACAGTCTACTTGAAAATGACTCCGATTAATTCACTAAATCAGTGACATTGTACTAATATTGCTTGAGTGCGGACTGGAAAGATTTTAAACAAATATTACATTGAAAGGAATTTTCTTGCCTGGCTCCTTCCACTTACTGTGTTCCTAGCTGGAGAGGGAATCATAGCAGCAAGGAACGGCACCGGATAGCCACCCCAGCATGTGTGCCATGTGGATAATGAGAGGTGTCAAGCAGCTTACCGAAGCGCTTTAGTTTCTCCATGGAGCTTCTCACAGTTCAGCCTATCTGTATCAGAATGCTGCATACATCCCAGTATTTAAAGCATTGCAAAACAGATTTAGCCAGCACATAAATTTGACTTCCATTGGTTCCATTTCATATTCATTATAATTTGTATGTGTTGCATCATGTGGATCTGTTGCATATTTTTTGTTCCCCTCATCATTTACTCATTTACTGCCTTCTGTCACGCTCTCCATTTATTTTTTGCTTTTTTTGTCATCCGGGTTGACTGTGATGATCAGAATCCTCAGTTGCTTTGCTTGCGTAGGCGCAGTCATTTTTACATAAAGTGCCATGAGGACGGGAATGTGAAACGGGCTTTTGTTGCTGGAACCGGGCTCAAGGCACACATTAAGAGAAATGTCACTAATTTGGAGAGTGAATCACTGCAATCAGAAGGCATTGTGAGGGGCGCTTGCAGCGGTGCACACTGGATGTCGCATCGGCTCCAATGTGATAATGAATGCCTGCGTAACCAGTGCACACAAAAGCACAGCTTAACTGGGAGTGTTGGGGTTTTAGGGCTCATTACGGCAGGATCGCAGCCATCACTTCATGCCCTAGAGGGGAATTCCAGAGAAGTCCCCCCACAACACATAAAAATTTTTTATGACTACTTAATAATTATTAAACAAAAGATACACTCCATAAAATCCCACAGTTATTAATGCTGTTGTTGTCGTCGAAGGCTGTGGAGACAGTTGACCCTTCCTTTCTCTTGAGACTGGAGTGTTCAATCAATGACAAAAGTAAAGTAAGTATCTCAGAAGTGTTCTCAAGGAGTCGGAGAGGGACATTTTATCAGTCTGGATGACAAGCCAAGTCAGTCACATTGGTTGACTTTGATAGCTCTGTTGCTGATCTTTTTCTTGACGTGACAACTTATTCGACTCAGAACGCTCTTGCACATCCCAAATTTTTAAGGGGGTGGCTAGATGGGGTCTGTAATCTTAAGGAGGAAACACTAAACACGGCTGTGTATTGCTGAACCGTTAATGCAAAATTTTTAAAACAAAAATAGTTATAGATTCATATTAATATTAAAACATAATCAATACACATACACATATACAAAAACAAAATAAATAAAAAAAAAATAAAAAAAAAAATAAAATAAAAAAAATGAATCAAACTTCATGCTCACTATATTTAATGCCAACATCTGCGTGACATTTTCAGAGTTGAACTCTTGTACTTGGATTTACCTTGGAAGACCAGATCTAAACGCATGCCTTTCACAAGGGAAATACAACACATAGCTAAATATGTTGCATAAATGCTTAAATAAAAAAATGCCGTTTTTCAGATTCAAAGTGCTCTTCTCATGAACACTGCAGCAGATTCCAGGAAATTTAATTAAATGACATGGGTGGGAGCAATAGATTGATAGAATGACAGATCAACAGAACAATAGACAGACAGACAAAATTAATGCGCACACACACACACACACACACACACACACACACACACACACACAACGGTTCCCTCCACTGATTATATGCAACTATGAGCCTCTTTCTCTGATGGTGGGAAAATTGACTGTAAATTGTTTGCTTGTAAAGATTCATCTTAGAAGTTAACTGACGTGATGATGGATGTGTGCTTTTAAATATCCTTACCTGGATTTTCAACAGGCCATTCATCATAAGTGGCAAGTGATTAATAGAAACATCACAACATGCATCCCTGTTGTGTTGTAGATTCCAGCTGATACACAAATTCCTTTACTGCTGATAAATGATGCATAATGTAAAGATGACAAATGGCTTTTTTGGGAACTATTGTGATTTTTGTTTGAAACGTGGCAGTTTACAGAATGTTTAAAATAATGAAATCCACCTGATCATCTGTTAAAAAGCTGAAAAACAGAGAGGCCTTTACCTACACGAATATAACATTTTAACTTATAGTACAAATGATGCATTAAATCTCTGAGGGAAATGTTCTTGGGATACCCTGCATATTGTCTCTGCTCTCTCTATATACTTAAATTCCAAAATACAGTAGTCATAATAATATGACTGCAATAGTTAGTATGAATATATTTCTTGTCTGGTTGATTATCATTGAGAAGGTGAGCTTATATGATTATACTCATCTTTTCTTAACTTGCCATTTGCCCTTGATTTTGGCAAGTGTTCGTTAACCCCCCCCCCATTTTTTTTTTTCAGCAGCCTCCTTTATTCCTTCACTCATACTCTTCAAACTCAAACTTCAGCCTATGGTACAAACAAGATGTCTTGCACAGTCCATTCAAAGCTATGTTGCTCTGGGCTCCAGCGTGAGTGCTTGAGCTGATTCATCTGCTGTATGACTCTGTGTCAGATCAACTATAGCAGATACCATCTTTTTGAAAGTACACAGACAGGGAGATCACACAGTCCATCTTCAACTGGACATATCTGACTGCATATGAGTAAATTTTCCTAAACATGAATATGATTAGATAATTATCCCCCACTGTTCCATCTTACTTTTCTGTTTGGATTTATGTAATTATGCTGCAACCCCAATTCCAAGTTGGGACATTTTGTAAAATGTAATACAATCAAGAATCTGTGATTTGTTCATTCTCTTTAACTTTTATTCAATTAACAAAAGTACAAAGAAAAGATTTCCAAAGTTTTCACTGACTAATGTAAATGTATTTTGTAAATATGAACAAATTTTGATTTTGATTGCTGCAACACACTCCAAAAAAGTTGGGACAAAGGCATGTTTAACACTGTGTCAGATCACCTTTTTTTTTGCAAGCAAAAGTTTGTCCAATCTCTCTTGATACAAGACTTCAGATGCTCAGCAGTCTGTGATTGTCATTGTCTGATTCTCAATTTTTATTTACAAAATAAAATTAAGTTGGTCAGTTAAAACATTTAAACATCAGTTAAAACATTGGAAATCATTTCTTTGTACTATAGAGAATGAACAGATAAAATATTCTTGATTTTATGGCATTTCATAAAACGTCCCAACTTTTCTGGAATTAGGGTTGTATATGTGCAACACAAGCTCAATATAATTCAATACAATTTGCCTAGCATTTCTGTGCTATGATTTAGTAAATAAATCAGATAAGTATGAATAATAATAATAATAATAATAATAATACATTTTATTATGTGTTGTTATTATTATTATTATTATTACACAAGTTTTATTAAAATGCTTAATGGTTTATTGGATTCATTTTGTGAGAATATATGATAAAACAAAATGTTTACTATTAAAAAATATTAATCAATTTTTTTTTTTTTTATATTCAGTGTTTTATATTTATTTTCAGTGTTGTAATATGCTTTTCCTTTTTTGTCTAGCTCTGAAGGGTTGTCTTTTTCCCTAGTAATATTAAGGTTAGAAATGTAACTGAAATATTGATATTTGCAGTGAGTTGATATACAGTAATATTGTGAGGTAATATTGATATAATATGATAAGGTAATGCATTGCCTCCCCATTCTCCTCTATGAGAAGCAGCTCATAAATTTATGTTGAATCAGTTATATCAAAAATGTACCATTGCAGCTCATACGTTCAAAGATATCATGGGAAGACTCCTGATTCATGGACCCAGTGCAGGTGCATTACAGATAGTTACACCATTGTTTATATCCTGTTTCTGTTGAGCACCTGATGCATTCCTCTGACATCTCAATTTTATTTAAATATGTGTCATCAAGGAATTTAGCTGTCATAATACAAAATAATCTTGAGGTGATCTTAGAAGGTGCCATTCTTAGACTTAATGTAAGCACACACAGATGTCTGCCTCACCATCTGTTGTTGTTGATGGAAGAGCTGACGATCTGTGATAAATAATAACGGTATTCTAACAGCTGTATGCAAGTTGTCAGTCAGTCAAAAACAAAACAAAACAAAACAAAACAAAACAACAACAACAACAACAACAACAACAACAATAATAATAATAAAAACTGTCCTGTAATGGATGGCATCAGACAAAAAAAAAAAAAAAACTTATTTATTTATCCTTCTTTCTTCCCTTTCTCTGCCAGAGCCACACCCTGATAACAAGCTGTCAACCAGCAAATACATACATCCTTTTGATTGACATTTTATAGATAAAAATGTTCTTGGAAAAGCGCAAGCTGTGGCAGCACTAAAATATGAGAAATGGTGAACAGCTTTCTGTGACCTCTACAGTTTCTCAATGTGATGGATGGACATCACTTACCCTCTTCTCTACCCATCGACAGCCCTCCCAAAAGGGCAGGAAGGAGCACTGGATTATAAGATCGGTAATAATGTTTGCGGTTAGAATACCCAGTTTCTGTGACTTTGAGCAAACAAAGACCAGTGTGGAAAGGTCTTACAGCCCCTGCGCAAACAATTTATGAAGAAGAAGAAATGAGAAAAGAGAATGTGACAGGAGAAGAAAGACAGGAAGGCTCATGAGGGCCCTGCAGTGGTGTTTACATGGAAATCCTTGACATTTATACCTCTGTGCATCTGGCTGGGCCTGCCTGAAAACTAAGGGTGTTATGTAAAATAGACAATGAAGTCCAATGAAGTCCACGTCTGAAGTCTCTCTCTCTCTCTCTCTCTCTCTCTCTCTCTCTCTCTCTCTCTCTCTCTATTTTAGCTCACAGTGGCTTAATGCAGAAACCATTTAACATTTAAAAAATAAATTCCATTATCTGTTTAAAACCGTTGTTTTATTGTGGGTTGTTTTCATCAAGGTCCGAATTTGTCAAGTGGTAGAAAAAGCTGACCTTTCACAAACCAGTGGGGTGCTAAAAGGGGGGTGTGGAGGGAGAGATAAAGAGAGCACGAGAGAGAGAAAAATATTTTTGTCAGCACAGCATAGGCTATCTAACCACAATATGGCACAGTGAGAAGTCTAAATGACCACAAAGAGGCAAATATCAGAGATCGAATGGGAGGTCTGTACTGCAGAAAGAAAACAAAAACAAAAACACAACAGATGCCATTTAACAGCCACATCTCAGACTGTGGAACTGGGCTTGAGCTGCTCCCCTCAGTATTTCACTGCAAGCAGGAAATATCCAGCTTATCCAGCCAAAAATTAATACAGGCAGCAGAGCACATACACCGCTGTCCAAGCAAGCCCGTGGACTAGCACGCAAACAAATACAAGCGGGCCGGTTGTAAATTGTGTATGACAACAAATGAATAGACAAATCTATGAGCAAAAGTCGGGTGCATCAACAAAAAAGGGCAACGACTACAAACACAAACAGTCTGTATAAAGAAACTCGTCTTTCCATTATTTGATTTGGCTGCGGGAGTTTTTATTTATTTATTTATTTTTTTAACGTTACAGTAGTCTTTCCATCTTTATATATATATATATATATATATATATATATATATATATATATATATATATATATATATATATTTATTTTTTTATTTTTTATTTTGTATTTTTTTTTGAAGAAAGGGAATGTGTCCAATGGAAATAATCCTGTCAAACGATTAATCGCGATAAATCACATCCAAAATACAAGTTTTTGTTAACATAATATACACTCACTGGCCACTTTATTAGGTACACCTTGCTAGTACCGGGTTTGACCCCCTTTTCCCTTCAGAACTGCCTTAATTCGTTGTGGCATAGATTCAACAAGGTGTTGGAAACATTCATCAGAGATTTTGGTCCAAACTGACATGATAGCATCACACAGTTGCTGCAGATTTGCAAATCTCCCATTCCACCACATCCCAAAGCTGCTCTATTGGATTGAGATCGGGTGACTGTGGAGGTCATTTGAGTAAAGTAAACTCATTGTCATGTTCAAGAAACCAGTCTGAGATGATTTGAGCTTTGTGACATGGTGCATTATCCTGCTGGAAGTAACCATCAGAAGATGGGTACACTGTAGTAATAAAGGAATGAACATGGTCAGCAACAATACTCAGGTAGGCTGTGGTGTTTAAATGATGCTCAATTGGTACTAAGGGGCCCAAAGTGTGCCAAGAAAATATCCCCCACACCATTTCACCACCACCACCACTCATGAACCGTTGACAAAAGGCAGGATGGATCCATGCTTTCATGTCCTTTACACCAAATTCTGACCCTGCTATCTGAATGTCACAGCAGAAATCAAGACTCATCAGACCAGGCAACGTTTTTCAAATCTTCTATTGTCCAATTTTGGTGAGCCAAAATTGTAGCCTCCGTTTCCTGTTCTTAGCTGACAGGAGCAGCACCTGGTGTGGTCTTCTGCTGCTGTAGCCCATGTGCTTCAGGGTTTGATGTGTTGTGTGTTCAGTGATGGTATTCTGCATACCTTGGTTGTAACGAATGGTTATTTGAGTTACTATTGTCTTTCTATCATCTCTAACCAGTCTGCCCCATTCTCCTCTGACCTCTGACATCAACAAGGCATTTTCGTCCACACAACTGCCGCTCACTGGATATTATCTCTTTTTTCGGACCATTCTCTGTAAAACCCTAGAAATGGTTGGTGCATGAAAATCCCAGTAGATCAGCAGCAGTTTTTTGAAATACTCAGACCAAAGCCTTAAATTCCCTTTCTTCCCCATTCTGATGCTTGGTTTGAACTTCAGCAAGTCGTCTTCACCACATCTAGATGCCTAAATGCATTGAGTTGCTTCCATGTGATTGGCTGATTAGCAATTTGTGTTACCAAGCAATTAAATAGGTGTACCTAAAAACGTGGCCAGTGAGTGTATATGTGTGTGCTTTGTTTATTTATGTATATTCAAATACACACATAAAATATGTATTTTGAAAATATTTACATATATTTACATGTATATGATCATATATTTTTTATTATAGATAAATATTTAAACAACATATTTTTCTTAAATATATACATGTATGTACATGTACTGTATTTATATATAATAAATATACACAGTGCACACATATATATTATGCAAATAAAAACTTTTATTTTGGATGTGATTAATGGCTCTGAAAACTTTGAATATACAATAGTATACTTGTGTACACAAATTAAAACATGAAGCTTTCCATGTGAATATTTCACAAATATGAAAATTCTGTGATCATTTACTCACCCTGATGTTGTTCCAAACAAACGTGTATGACTTTCTTTTGTAGAACACACAACCAAAAAAAATCTCAAAATATATTTTATGTCTAAATGATGACTATTTTCCTTTTTTATATACAACTACACACTGTTTTCATTTTGGGGAACTTTACTTTTAATAACACTGACATTCATTGTCAAACAAGGTAAATTGGGCCAAAAGTAGATTTTCCATTAAAGAGGCATTTTCTTCTAGTCTAGCCTAGTAAATGAAAGGATTTTCCTCTAGTCTAGCCTAGTTTTCTCACCCATGAAAGTACAGACACAAAGAGTTGGTCATGACAGCAAGTGTTTCCCTCAATGTCTTTTTGCCACGATGAATAGACTGCCTCCGATTACTTCGGTATTTGGGCCATTTGGTCATTTTGAGTGAGATTGCTACAGCAGCAGGTTATTTTTCTCTGGCAGCTAACTTCCAAACACAACACACTTTCCTCTCCCTGTATAATCTCAGACGTTCAGCCCTCAACCTTTGGGGAGTGAATCACCATTCACTCTCTGTAATGGACACTACTTCACCAGTCTTTTCTCATTTCCAGCTGCTTTTTTTTACTCAGTAGTGTGGGAGAGGTCATTTCCAAGATTAACAAAAACATTTTGAGCGCTATTTTTCCTCTGTAAACATGCTGTATTTGTATCATACCTACTTGACATTCAAACACAGTGGTCAAAACAAAGTTTGTGTTATGGTACAGCTGGTTTTAATGAATGTGAGTGAAGAGAGAGAGAAAAAAAAAACAGTTTTAGCGCGAATATTATTAAAAATAAAAGAATCCCAGACCGATTCTTTGCAAGCAAACTTCCTTCCCACAGTAAATTCGAGGGAGGCTTTGTAGCTGAGTGACATATAAGCTGACATTAACCCTGCCGGCTGTTATTTGGATGTATCATTCTGATTTTTTCCGAATCGATATGTGCATTCATCAAGCTAGAATACTTTACGGGAGGACCCGAGTGTTCCCTGGCTAGCCATTAATAAAAAAATGCATGAATATGTAAGGAATAAATCCAGACAACTGTTTAGTAGACAAAACACCCTGCTCCCGAAAGCAATCTCGGCTCAAAGCACCTGCCCTCAATCTTACTTAACAGGCAGTAGCTCTTGCTAAGCTATGGCACCCGTGCTCTTATCAGAGCAGAGAGGCCTACTAAATGGATGTTTCTGCATCCATCCTTCAGTTCAGCGAAGGCCAAAATGTGGAATTGCTGTCGGCTAAATCACATTTCTTAAGAACTGTTTTGGATTAATGGGGTGGATACTTCTGAATCAAGATGTTTTGAACAACAGTATATAAAACAGGCTATGTATTACAATTTCCAAAAACCTAAACTGTTTTTAATATGCGAAAATGCAAATAATCCATTGGCATCAGAGCAATAAAGTCAATTTTAAAATATATAGTTATTTTAAATATAATATTTAATAAAATAATATTTCATAATATAGGTGTTTTACTGTACTTTAGATCAAATAAATGCAGCCTTGAAAAACATGAAAAGATCTTATAAATCCAAAACATTTGAACTCTAACATATCCTTAAATGTAAATTCTATTCTGTCTTTTTGCTACCTCAGCTTAAATTTAATTTAACTGCAATTTAAACAGCTTTTTAATTTATTTCTGAATGGTGCACTTTCTTTTTTTTTTCTTTTTCTTTTAGGATCCTTCCCTTGAGTACATCTATCAATAACACTTCTTTTATATCCAGGCATCAAAAATAATTCAAAATGTCCATCTCTGCTGTGATCTAACCTTTGCTTCTTCATATTTTCTTTGCCAAAAGGAGTGTGTGTGTGTATGTTTTAACCACACAGCTAAAATAACATCCCCCACCCTGTGCTAAATCTCAGCTCACACTGATAGATAAGAGTGGAGGATTGAGTTATCAAGCAGGAGGGTTTCAGATATAAGTCCTTACCGAACATAAAAACAGAGGGTGAAGAGAGGAACAGAGGGTGAATAGTGTTTCATTACAAAAGCAGAATCCCTTTGCTCTTACAG
Source organism: Cyprinus carpio (assembly GCF_018340385.1). Lineage (NCBI taxonomy): Eukaryota > Metazoa > Chordata > Actinopteri > Cypriniformes > Cyprinidae > Cyprinus > Cyprinus carpio. The sequence goes on from NC_056610.1 coordinate 26,063,942, forward strand.
TTTTTCACTAGCAGACACAGAGTTCAATCGAGCAGATTAAAAACGACTTCAGCTTTTAACCAATTACTGCTGATTCAAGTCTGATAACTCTTAGTGAGAGTAATGATTAGGCCAATTTACAAATGCATTTATTTATTTATTTTTACAAGTAATTACTGAAGGTTATTTTATCCACTATTGTTTTAGAATGCTAAGATGCCTCAGCTCTGTTAATGTAACCATTGTGTGTGTGTGTGTGTGTATATGTATATATATATGTAATCAGTGTGCTCATTAAAATAATACTGTGAGAAAAATGTGTGATGAACTTTTTGACAATTTGAATGTTAATGTTTGAAATGTTAATTGTTATTTATCTGTCACATGTCCCGCCATGTGTGTTTTCAGGTGTACACATTTGCACTTCTAAATTTGAAGAAAAATGTGTGACTTTCAATCAACGTGTTTAATAATGTGTTACAATGCATCACTGCAAAATGTTTCAACAATGGAAACACAATTACCTTCATGGACTACTTTTAACCATACTTACATGTATACTTTCATACTAGTGAATGTATATGCATTAGATTAAAAGCAAAATGTATTTTATGGAATGCAATTAATTGTTAACTGTTAAACATAGATATGTGTGTTGGGTAAGAGAGACTGAGAGAATGAGACAGGAAGAGAGAAGTGTTCTCACGAGCCCAGTATTTCCTAGTATGTGATAATGGGGCCTGTAATGCACTGTGTTCCTACTAATGGAAACACAGAGAGCTTGGCGGCACTGAAAAATGAGACACACTAAAAGCAGAGGGCAAAAAAAAAAGAAATATACAATTACCTGTTCAATTCACACTTGTCAAAAAAAAAAAAAAAAAAATGGTATGTTGGCATGACACTGCAATTCCACACACACACACACACACACACACACACACACACACACACACACACACACACACACACACACACACACACACACACACCACACACACAACACACTAAAATAAATAAATAAAGCTAAAAAAACAGAATCATTTAGCACCATATTTGATATTATTATGCTTGTCAATAAACAGAGTAATCCAAGTATGCCATATTATACATCTGTTCTTTTATTAAAAGGTGCTTCATTATTTAGTGCCTATATTAAAAAAAAAAAAAAAAAAAAAAAAAGGAGTGGAGTTGGATATTGGACCAGTGAGATTCACTCATGGGCAATATGTTAGATTACATTGTATGGTATTCCATGAAACCGTTTAAAATCCATGAAACTGCTGCATTTTAGGTCCAAAATAGAAGCAGAATATATAAAAACCCATAAACCCTTTTAGCAAATGACCAAATGAGGAGAAAGTGACACTGATGAATCTATCAAATTAAAACATTTACAAATCCCTACTCCTGGCTTGCCCGGTCCAATGAACTGGGCAAAGTTAAACAATGGAAATCTCAACATTGAGTTTGATGTTTTTCAGATGTTCATGAAGCAAAAGAGCCCTGTGGTGCAGCCACTCAGTCATAGCTATAGCAACACAAAACAACATTACCATTTTAAATAAAAAATATTTTCATCCTAATTACAGGGCCAAAAATAAATGGTAACGTGCATAACTTCAGAGATTCATTGTCTCTTTTTATTAGCGAACAGAATTTCCCCTTTAGCGAATGGGAGTATTAAAATATGCATGCCACCGATTAACTGAGCCAATTGTGGTTTAATGTCGTGATGTAAAGTCTGCCTCTGGTAAACGATGTGACATGACCCCATCATTCAGCAAGGCGGACAGCATTATGAACTTCAGATCTCGGTGACTCAACGCTTTATGACACATGTGCTCCATCACACTCCTTGTCTCTTCATAACAGCAAATGAACTGCCTTTAGAGGTCTCATGGACCACCTAGGCCTTTTTGTAAGCTAATCAGCTATCAGCTCAGTTTTTCTTTTCTTTTTCTTTTTGTTATTCCATATCTGCAGCCATTATGCCCTTTTCATCAGCAGAATGGGGCGCTTGGTAGCACAGTGTCTTCTGGACTCTATAAAATGAAAAGTGAAATAGTAATTTTCTCAGGATGAAGGGTCTCTAGTACTGAGTGGGGACTCATGTGGACATTAACCAGCTCAGTGGGCACAACGTTGCTGCCTTGCAAATGACCCATTCTAATAAATGCATTATCATAAATAGTAAGTGACTCGTCCAAGCATGGAAATGGCTAACCTCAGTTTAGGTCGCAAAATAATCACCCTGTTGGACAATTGTTTCATAGTGGGCTGGTGCATTTATAGTCAAGAATGAACTCTTAGCCCTAGATTATCTCATCCTGCAGGTCTGTTACATAACTACTGCTGCAGAAAACATACATATGGTTTTATTAAAAAATGCCTCTTTATTTGGTTCCTTTTGAAATAAAATAGAATTAAAATTAAAAATAAAATAAAATCTACATTAAAATTCTTGAACACTTATTGATAATGCATATTAATTTAGGAATGCATGGCAATATCAGAAAAAAAATACAATCTTAATGACTTTTTAAATGATTTTATAATAACTTTATATATATATATTATTTGGTTTATCCAAATATTACACATCATTCAGGAAAAATTACAGATTTCAGCTGTAAAGCCTAATGTAACTTAAGTTCAAAACAGTGGGCTTCATGCAACCAGGTCAACTTTTAGTTGAAAAACAACTGCCAACAGCACTATATATATATAAACAGTTAAGCACTCGCACTGTTTATTAGGTGTAGAGTTCAGGCTATTTTCATGCCCCCCTCTGTAAGGTGCATATGGGTTAGCAAACCAAAGCACAAACAATTCTAAGAGCCTTATTCTTTCAAACAACAGGAACTGTCCAGAGTGCTGAAAATACTTAGCTGGAGACAAACTGTGGAGACACAGCAACATCTTTTCAATTCACAGTTTCAGATGTTTTTAGTTTTAGATCATATAGTTGTTGTTATGTAACACTGTCATTTAGGACAAACATGCCTGATTACCTTCATGTAAACATACTTTGTGATACATCACCTTATTTAAACTTTGCCCATCTGCATCACACAGTACAGCAATTGGCAATTTGCAGTGTTTGTCAAGGCTTTTAATTTACATCTACTAAAAATGCATTTGCTTTCATTTTAGTTTACTTTGACATTTAATTATATTAATGTTGTAACTTGTTTTATCTCTATTATCCTGCCTATTCTACCATATACACTCTTAAAATTAAAGGTTCTTTATTGGCATCAATGGTTCTACGAAGAACCTTTACCATCCATGGAAACTTATCATTTCACAAAAGGTTCTATACAGTGGAAAAAGGTTCTTTAGATTATAAAAATGTCCTTCACACTAAGAAAAAATGGTTCTTTGGGGAACCAAAACCTTTAGAACCTTTATTTTTAAGAGTAGGCTATGTATCTAAAAATAAATAAAACAAAATAAAACCTAAACACTCCCTGTGCTACTTTTGATCAGCCAATCACACAATCTCATACTGAAGCAACTGGTTGAGGCACTGTTGTAATGATCCACTGGTTGGGAACAGTCACAAAAACTTTACCCTTCTCAGTACATACATTATTTAAAAAAAATAAAAATAAATAAAAAATAAATAATAAAATAATACACCTACTTATAAAAATGCATTTGCTTCCCTTCATTTTAGCCTGTTTACTTTGATATTTCATTAACGTTAGCTCCACTATCCACTTCTATTTGACAAAGTCAGAAGATCATAGAACAAGAAACCAACACAAAACCAACCACCATTGAGAATCAATTCAAAGAATATTAAAGAAAACCAGTGGTGTGGTAACTTATCAGAGCACACACTGTCACACTTCTTTTCAGCATTCAGCTTGCACTAATCATTCCTTCATATAACCTTCGCATCAGGTAGCTAATAGCGAGGCCACACATGCCAGCGCTGCTGAGCTGTCCTTTGTGACAGAGATTTTTCATTGTGCTGTGAAGTTGAGATGGTTTCAAAGAGCTCCTGACACTGAATGAGATTTCAGCTTCCTTTCTTCTTACTGTTTTGCCCTACAGAAACATTTCTTCAGATCTAAAGGACAAAGTTCTTCAATCTAGCCATCAGCTGCTGGTTTCGCAAAGCTGTGACTGCCTGTCAGCTTACCAGACGGGACCTTGATTTCAAACATATCTGAATGCAAACTCATCTCTGATCTTCCCCTTTATCACTTTTAGTGTTGCCCACTGCAGTTATTGTGCTTTGCCTGTGAATCTGCTCTTTAATAACATCATCTTTATGACGTTGTGATGATTTCTTCTAAAAGCATTCAAAAACCATGCACTTTGTGAAACTTAAAAATCAGCATATGAGCCATCACGGTGAGCCACACATGGTGAATAATCATGGCAAAAAACTTTCTGCTATCCCTGACACAAGCGCACTGATTGCAGGATCGGTGTGTTGAATGAAGTTACAGGTGTGCGGGACTTTGTCTCGAGTGTAAAAGTAGCTTTCAGATGCACAGGGAAGTGCAGGCGGTCAATCTGAAAGAGTTCACACAGCGACTTTTCATGTTTTCTAGGGCATGCACATTACCAGTCGGGCCTTCCCGCTCTCATTCTGTAATCACTCTTATGGACATGACTTAATTAAACCATCAGATCAGCTAGCACAGAATGCAGCCGAGTTCTCTGCAAATTAAAAAGAAATTAGGATGGCAGATGTGTCTTTAATGGCTTAATCATGCCTCTATATTGGATGTATTGAAACATACAGGGTGTAATATTCTTAAATATTCCTTAGCCACTGCTGTGTATGCATGGATGAAAAAGTGAAGCGATTGGTGAGAAAAAATAAGTAAAAAAATAAAAAATAAGCAGGCAATGTGTCATGCAAATACAACATAAGGCCAGTTATTTTTGGCTTTAACATCTGTTAAAAGTTTAAAAAGTGAAAAACTGAGAGGGGAGTTGGCAGGGAGTGATGTTGTCATCTGCTAAACATGAAGGTGAGCAGTATCGGTTTCTAAGCCTCGTTCTAAACGTCAACTCAGCATTACTGATGAGATCATATGGCTATCAATTCAGTGTTGTGCATCATTTAAAATTAATGAAGAACGCCTTTTAAATTTCAACAATTCCTGAGGTAGCAAACAGGATGCAGAACTGCAATTCAAATTTGAGTGCAAGGACATACAATAAGATGAACTGAAAGAACTGTAAGTAGAAAAGCAGAAAAAAATTATCCAAAAAAAAGAACAAAAAGAAAAAAAGATATATGCTACCTTGACAAAGCCTGGTTTAAATATGCAGCTTTGAAGTTTCAAAGAACAGTAGCTAGCATTCTGTTATTTCAATTAAAAATTTCAGTTTAGCTTCTTGTGGGGTTTAGCCAGTTCAACACTCATGAATTGAGAGGCAGCGATTTTTTTTTTCATTCTGAATTTTGCCCAATACTGATGACTATAAAAATACAAGTGGTCAACCTAACAGATCTGAGCCCCATTTTTGATAAAACATACACTCAAAAAAAGATTGTGAAATATTATTACAATTTAAAATTGTAAAAATATGTTTAAACTGTCAAAAGTTTTCTACGTAAATATATGGTTACACTTTATTGTCAGGTGTCTTTTGTTACTGTGTAATTATACATTTACATACTGAGTAATATTAACTACATGTATTTACTCTGTGGGTTAGGATTAGACTTTGGCATAGTGTTGCTTACTTGCATGTAATTATGCATAATTTATTGTAATTATAATAGTAAGTACATGTAACATGTAACAAGAACACCTTAAAATAAAGTGTTACCAAATATATTTTATTTAAATTTCAAGTTTAACAATGCACATGCTCTACAGAGCATTTTAGCATCCCGATAGCAACACTGGCACTGTAGAAAAGGATACACACATAAACACTTATGCTGAGATTTCATTCCAGTCATGGTCTTTCCAACTGTTTCGCCTTTGAGACCTGTGTGTAATTGCAGCATGGCTGAATTAGGAGGAAAATTTAGAGTGCTGGCACTCCTCTGACGATCCTGTGAGAGAGGAGTGTGAGAGCTCTTAGCGTCTACTACATTAGGAAACAAATGGAAGGATGAAACACAAGAGAGCGCACAGGCTCAGGAAGGGATCAGATGCTAAAAATACGAGAAAAAGAGCGACCAAATGCTTCAGTATTTCCCTCTTTAAATGGGTTTTCACAAAACAAAACAAGCACAAAAAAGGAACCACATAAAAAACAACTACTGTCTCTTACCTACATATTCTGAATCATTTTTAAAGATTATTTCTGCGTTATGGACCTCGCTGAAGCACAAACCAGAACTACGTGACAGGAACCGCAAGTGGCCAGAACGTTCACTGCGCAATGCTCCACTAGCAGACGCTGGCATTTGAAAACTGGGCATTTAAACATGTGGAGATGACGTGTTTGACACCTCCGAGTAATTTCATCTCACATGTGCCCTTTGGGGAGAAAATGTCATACTGACACAGCGGATCAGGGGGAAAGAGAACAGAGGAGAAACAAGAAATAATTTGTATGAAGAAGAAGGTTAGGCAAAGGCATTTGGTCCCAGTCCCTCTGTCACATTTCAGATTTGAGGACCAGAAAGAACTTTTGTATAAATATGTTATTCATTATAATAACAATGTTTATATATATATATATATATTTATATATATATATATATATATATATATATATATATATATTATATATATATATATATATATATATATTATATATATAATATTTATACATTTGAGCTTGCAAGGCATAAAAATGAACAAGATCCAGATCCAGTTGTCAAGTGGTTACGAAACACTCCTTGCCACCAGGCCTTCTTTACTGTTGAGTCCTGAGTTTCACTTATCAACAGAACCTCAGTACAATTAAAATGTATCTTACCTGTCAGGCCTTCTGAATACAGATACCAATGTGTGGGATGAATTTTTGCTCGAAGAAGCCCGCTGCAACAGCAGAATTCACAGCAGGATCTGCAAATGAGATAAACGACAGAAGCTATTTATCTTACTGTGCTTGAAAATAACAAGCAGATAAATGTGCTTCATCTAAAATCCATCTGATGCCCGGCTATACTGGCATGGATGAACATATTGTGGCATACGCTGACTTGAGAAGCTCCTGGACAATCGGGAGACATTTGACCATATGTACCACCTCAAACCCACACCGACTCTCTACTGCCTAATGGTTTTCCTGGGCAAACTAAAGTCTTCTCCTGCTGTCTCATTAAACCATTGTATCTTCCGGCTCAGCAACTGAACTATACTGTTATGCCATCTGTAAGAAATGCAGCTTCAGCCTTAGGCTGGGTTGGGTTAATAAGCGATCTAAACCACAACAGACACTTTTATTTAGCATTTATCTTCTCTACATAAAAGAAACAGTGGCACCTGACCCAAGAGCTTATTTTGACTTTGCGGCCTAATGCTTTCCTAGAATAAGGTGTTTAATTTAATTGACCCTGTAATGAGCTGTTTTAAAAGTTTAAAAGATGATGGCGCTGATTATCTGAATATTCGGGCATGTTTTATGGTGGGTGATATAGTGCAGAGATGTTTTTTTTCAGTTTGAAAGCCCCTGAGGCCCCTGTTTACCACAAATTGGCCTTATAAAGACAGCAGGTGAAATTCTCCTGAGAAATACAGATAAGGTGTAATGTTTTCCATAAGGTTATCTCCCATGTCAAGAGCTAACTAGCTAGCATTCCCTTCGCCACCGGTACCGTCAATCTTGTGTGATTATGCTGGGTGGGCTCTGTGCACAGCTTGCCTTATGCATCAATAAGGGGCGAGAAACTGTTTGAGGCAAGAATATGAAATGAGATTATTATGGAGAGAAACAACTCCACGGCAAATATCTATTTCAATCAGCGGCTAGATGTGGAGGTTATCGATCAAAAACCACCATCATGGGTACTGCTTACTTCCAATTGAGTGCCATTTTCCAATGGAGGGTTGAAAATGAATATATGTGGAAACGCTTGCTTATGGATTAGAGTATTCCTCAAACCTCAGGATTATGAAGATTAAAGTACATTGCAATGAGAGAGACATTCAATTGCATGCCAGCATTCCCACTCAATATGGAGGATTGATGGTTTCCTCAAGTGCCGAGATTTACATATTCTACTGTTAAGAGTGATCGACTTCCATTGCAAACGGTCGCATTATTATAAGACTGGAAATGAAAGATGGAGATTAAGCCACAGCCACAAAGTCAGCATCCATTCAACACCCACCCACCCAACTTATTAGGATGAACAAAGAATTCAAAAAATTCAAGCCCCCATTTTTTCCCGTTGAGTCTTTGGTATGATGAGAGGAAGAAATGTCTGAAGGTTGGTTTAATGAGACAGCAGAGAGGATTGTGGGTATGTATTCAGCCTGATATTATGAGAATTTGTAGGTAATGTTTACATGTACACTACCATTCAATAGTCTGGGGTAATTTTTTTAAAGAAATTCATAATTTTATTTGGAATGAAGATGCATTAAATTGATCAAAAATGAAGTAAAGGCATTTTAAAAGAATCTTGAAAAAAGTATATTAAGAATCACAACCACTTTGATGATTCAATATTGATGATTATAATAAATACTAAGCACAAAATTGGCATATTAATTTCTGAAGGATCAAGGAATAAATGACATTTGACATTGAAATAATATTTAAAAATATGATTTTATTGTACTGATAAAATAAATGCAGCACTGGTGAGCATACATGAATTTTGGAAACATATTCAGTTATAAAGGTATATTTGATTAATAACCTCACCCCAACCTGAACCTAAAAACAATATAAAAAAGCATGTATAAAAAATGTACAGTGACATTAACTGTAGTCACAAAATGCTTCTATAAACCTATTGTGACGGGACGAGCCAACGACAGACACAGTTGGGCGTGGCGTCAGGCCTCGGAGAGGTTTTTATTTAACAGAAAAAACCAAAACAAGGGGGAATAAAGTGTCCAAAAGGGGAACAGTGTCCAAAACAACAGGGAATCAGGTGTCCTCGTCGTGCTGCGGGGTTCGTGAGGGTCTGGCAGTGTTCACAGAGGGAAGTGTCCAGGTATGGGGCGGAGTCCGGCGGTCGCACGCGCTCCCCTCTTGGGTCCGGGGCGCGAGGGGCGGCGGCTCCTTCTAGCGGCTTCATCCTCCTCGCTGGCCGCGGCGCTTGCAGGGGATGGACGGCCCGGCATCCTGGCCCGACGGCCGTGTAGACGGGTGCGGTTCTCGACCGGACCGCGGGTCCGGCAGCTCACGTCTCTGGTGGCGCGGGAGTCCCTCAACGCACCCTTCCTGGACCCACGAGGGACACCAGTGTGCATGCACGGGGAAAGAGACCGGTCTCCCGAGGAGAGGCGCGTTGGGCTTTTAAACAGCGGCGGTGATGAGACCCCATTTCCTTCAGGTGTGCCCCATCACACGCCGCCAGCCCTGACTCGTCCAGCGCCCCTCCTCTCTCCCCACACCCACTCCTATCGGGAGCCTGGTGAAGGGCGGCGATTTAGGACGGGGTGCCGGTGATTATCAGGGAGGAGGCAGCTGACTCGCCACATCCCCCCCCCCAAGCGACATCCCCGTCCTCAGGGCGCAGCCCACACGGGAGTGCTACCTTCCTCAACCAGGCCCCAAACGGTCGGAGTGGGCGGGGCAGGGATTCCTCTCCGGGCAGTCCTCCCTCTCGCAGCGCGCCGGAACAGGGACAGAGAAAACGGGATTTAGTCGACAGCCTCAACCAAACCACACGGTAAAATGACCGTAAAAGAGAAGTCACTTACCCCTTTGTGTGGTTGGGAGGCCGTCTCCTCCGTTCCTCCGTCCCAGTCCGGGTACGCGAACTTTTGCAAACGAGAGGGAGTGACGTCATCAGGTGTCTCCCAACTGCGCTGTCTAGGCTCCGCCTTGCCCGCATTCTCCACCACTGTGACGGGACGAGCCAACGACAGACACAGTGGGCGTGGCGTCAGGCCTCGGAGAGGTTTTTATTTAACAGAAAAAACCAAAACAAGGGGGAATAAAGTGTCCAAAAGGGGAACAGTGTCCAAAACAACAGGGAATCTGGTGTCCTCGTCGTGCTGCGGGGTTCGTGAGGGTCTGGCAGTGTTCACGGAGGGAAGGGTCCAGGTAAGGGGCGGAGTCCGGCGGCCGCACGCGCTCCCCTCTTCGGTCCGGGGCGCGAGGGGCGGCGGCTTCTTCTAGCGGCTTCATCCTCCTCGCTGGCCGCGGCGCTTGCAGGGGATGGACGGCCCGGCATCCTGGCCCGACGGCCGTGTAGACGGGTGCGGTTCTCGACCGGACCGCGGGTCCGGCAGCTCACGTCTCTGGTGGCGCGGGAGTCCCTCAACGCACCCTTCCTGGACCCACGAGGACACCAGTGTGCATGCACGGGGAAAGAGACCGGTCTACCCCGAGGAGAGGCGCGTTGGGCTTTTAAACAGCGGCGGTGATGAGGCTCCATTTCCTTCAGTGTGCCCCATCACACGCCGCCAGCCCTGACTCGTCCAGCGCCCCTCCTCTCTCCCACACCCACTCCTATCGGGAGCCTGGTGAAGGGCGGCGATTTAGGACGGGGTGCCGGTGCTTATCAGGGAGGAGGCAGCTGACTCGCCACACTATATATATATATATATATATATATATATATATATATATTATATATATATATATATATATATATATAAACCTAAAAGTATTCATTAAAAAAAACAAAACTGTTCATATATGCAATGATTACAGTTCAGAAGCAGTAATGCATTAAATTAAATAGCCTTCAGTGTCTGTAAAACATTTTATATTTATGTGATTTATGTGTATTGCAACCACACCACACCACAAATATCTATGAATTCTTATGAGATCATGTTGGGCCACAGGAAGTGAGAGTCTCTTTCTGTCACTTTGAAGTTGATGGTTAACTCTGGAAGCTGTGACCAGGTCATCAGTGCAGGGCTCTCAGTGGCTTTAAGGCCTTTAGAGGGCTTTGGAGGCAGACTGGGAATGCCTGAGATTGATTCAGTACAGAAAGACTGCCCACCACTAGAGGATAAGTCATAGAAGAGACCCATAAGCCTACTATGCTCAAGAGAGTATAGCCTACTCACCCCCATCTACTCCTATCCATCCAACCTAAATATACTTGTTTCTTCTCTGGATCAACCATGTGACAGTCACAGAGGTCATAGCTGGCATCGTTCTCTTGCCTTTTTTGTTGTAGGTCTGTTAAGGTCTTTTTCTTTGTTATAATTCCCGAGGTGGGCGTTAGAACTGAAATGTGCTTCTTGTAAATGACTTGTGAACATTCTTTTCTTTTTTTTTTTTTTTTTGGTCTTCTTCCCACCCACAAGCAAGAGTAATCCACCATGTGAGGATTTGCAGGGCTGGTAGAGAGAGTGCAAAAGAGAGAGCAAGCCACATGGAAATCAAGGAGGATTAATTAGAGCACAGACCTAATGAGGATCCTCACAGGAGCGGACATTATCGAAGGAGCAAATGTGTTTAGCTACCTTACAAAAGAAGAGAAGGGAGGAAGGAAAAGGGAAAAGAAAAAGAAGTGGAAGATGTAGAATGAAAAAAAATAAATAAGAAAAGAAGGAATAAGACCTTAATTTAGAAAAAAGGCTTCTAAATTTCAAAGGTATTAGTTGGATGCTGGTATAAAAAGCATTTCCTGTGTGTTCACACTAAATAATAATAATAATAATAATAATAATAATAATAATAATAATAGTCTTGTTATTTTAATATTATAATTTAATTATTATATAAATTACTAGAGTCTGTCTAGAGTACCTGCTTACACATGTCATTTATTATTTGTGTAACTATCATTCACCAATTAGGAATGAGTGTGTGTTTTTGTTGGTCTGCTTTTTCTTTTTTTGATTTGTTTTTCTTCTTCTTCTCAGCTTCTCTGCCACTTTCATCTTTTTCCATCTTTTGTTCCTAGCACTTATACAAATTCCCGCTCTTTATCCTATCAAAGCTTAGCCACCTTTGTGTTTCCATTACTGAACGTTAGATGAGTAAGCAAACACTCGCCCCCTCGTCTGCCTGGAGAAATTAAAAAAATAAAAATAAACGGTTAAACACATTTTGCCTGATTTTTGGCTCAATTCGCTCCTCCATTTGACGAGCTTCAAACTGAAAAACACTATTTTTGAGAGTTGTTGTGTTATAGTTTTATTAGAGAAAGCCTACACCTACAGTCAGCTGAGAGTTTGCAGAGCATTAATGGAATTGTCTGCAGAACCTTTTTCTTCTTTAAACTGCATTAGTAACTTGAGAGTAACACTGTGGTTGGCTTTAAGTAGAGTCCAACTCCATTTACAGAGCAATGCAAGGTACATGTTTAGTTGAAGCAAGCAGAATATTACACCTCCATTGTGTATTTATTTACAGTGTAGCAGTCCCTGCTTGATGTAAATAGGAATGATTTTGTTTTAGCTCAGCTGAAAACATTGCTTTTCACTATGTGGTGCATTGAGACACAAACTAATTGAACTAAAATCAGTAAAAGGTCCCCTAATAAAAATGGAAGCATTTGTGTTAGAAAGCCTGCCGAGATAAATTAAGTGAAATATGTTAATTTGAAACACACAAGTGTGTGCGAATGCATGTCAAGAAAAAAGGAATCTAACGGCCCATTTCCTGGTGGTTAAGCCTTGAATGAGATAATAGGCTTGCAGTAGATTCTTTATTAAATGTTAATTAACTCAGGCTTAATGTTGCATTTTTTTTTTTCTTTTTTTTTTTAAAAAAAATGAATGTTTTTTGTTTAAATTATAACTAAACATGAGAGATAAGCAAAAGGCTTGTTTGCCCGTAGCCATGTCCATTAGAGCATGCAAAAAGGAAACAGCAGACCACACTTCATGGACAACGAAACAAGTGAGATTTCATTAAAAAATTAAGGAATATCTGAAAGTGCAAATATATATATATATATATATATATATATATATATATATATATATATATATATATATAGAGAGAGAGAGAGAGAAGAGAGAGAGAGAGAGAGAGAGGGAGAGAGAGAGAGTAGGGTAGGGTAGGATAGTTGTATTTCCTGACAACAGAGCATTTGCTATTACTATGTTATGATAATAATGTTAACGGTTTATGTTTATGCTTTGCTGGCTCTTTGTCTCAATGTTCTTGGACTTTACTAACACCTCTTATCATAGATGCATGAAGTTTGCTCATTAACCGCTGCTGCTTCACACTGGAGCTGATTGTTAGTGCTTTGTTTCTTTTGATAATTTTCTTTTTCTCTCAAACTACACAACAATAAAATGGACATTCTTGGATTCATTCCAGCGAATCTGCATGTTGTTGGCGGTTCATGGTGCTGCGCTGCTGGCTGCTTCATTGTGCGTTGTGTTGTGGCTTTTTGTGGTGTGGTGGTTCAAGCAGGCGCTGCTTGCTTGGACATTGTTGTTCCCCACTGGTACTTGTTCTGTTTGCACTGGTGGATCACTCACATGCTGATTCACACCAGTTCTATGGTTATTCTGTGTCTTTAACACAGCTTTTTTCAAGCACACAGTCATCATTCACACATTTGCATACACATACAAACACACTGAGAGAGATGTACACATACACATAAAACACATTGAAAAGCAGCAGCAACAAGTAAACTCAAGTGTAAATAAATAAATGCAAATTATTTGGGGGGTGAACTACAAGTGCAATCAAAAGTAAATACTTTTCATCCACCATTGCCTACTCAGACCACAAAATAACAGCATATGCAAACGGAACAATGAATGTCACAAAGTACAAGTTCTGCTCAAATGCCGTGCCTGGATGCTCTTGGTCAGGAAATGTACTTTGTGATGGTCAGTAAAAAGGCTGTAGCAGTTTCCTGGGAGACTGTGTGCTCTTTACCACTGAGGTTCAGAAATAAACTCAGTAAGACATTTGTCCCTGTAGAAAATGCCAGAGTCTTTAAGCAGCAAAAGCATTTAAAAATCTACAGAGGAAATATCTCTCTGCTTGGGCGTCTGAGCCGCAGCAGCTTATAACGTTCAGAATAATCACTGTGCCAAGTCATTTTATTTGAATTATTCAGCATCCATCAGGGTTTGAATGTTATACATGTTGACACATGCTATTACTCTATTTACTGGCAACAGTTCAACAGTTGTCTTTCTCAGCATCCTTTGAATCCAAATGCCAAGGATGTCTCTAAAAATTAGGGCTGTCATTTCATTAAAAAATAAATTTGAAAAAAATTACACAATATGCTGATTAATCACTCTAATTTATTACAACTATGATAATTAAACATTAACCAAGTTTAATAAATGCAGTAAAATTATATATATATATATATATATATATATATTATATATATATATAGTATATTTTTTTTTTTTTTTTTTTTTTTTTTTTTACTTGTAATTTTAAATTATGCAGTGCATTGTGTTACATTTTAGGGTTAAAGTAAATGCCCGTAAACTTGTCCTAGCAGAAAAATTATCATTACCTTTTCCATTTTTTTTTTTTTCCTTGGGACATTTTTTTCCTTACATTGCAACCTTATACAGCCCTATTTTAACGTGTTATGCTGTAACTTGTACATTTATAATATTTCATCAACCAAATATCTGACATTAGGAAGTCGTCTTGTAGTAATTAGGGTAGCTCAGGTAATGACAAAGTTCACACATTCCCAGAAGAGCCAGTCCTGTGACGGGTCAGACAAAGCCGGATCAGACAGGCATTCTGCTAGAAACTCAGACGTTTGTCATCCAAATGTCACAAGCCTCTGCGGGGGAGTTTGGAGATTCCCAAATCGTGTCTACGCACAGGGCCAGTCGAGGGCCTTCAAAACGCCCCCCATCCACATCTGCTTGATTTAACAGAGAGCTGAATAGACACATACAAACACTTACTCACACTAACACAGTCCCAGATGAAGGTGAGAAAAAAGAACAGTGTTTCATATTTATCCATACTTAATTGATGACTATTCTCTAGTAAATCCAGACCATCACATAAGTATGGACAAAAGCAGAATCCAAATATTAGAGCTTAACTGTGAATCTGCAAATACAATCAAACTCACTGGAGGTGTAAATAAAGAGGGGCTTCTTGAATCTTTAATCCTCTTTCTGTCTCTTTGGGTTCTCTAGCCTTTTGCTGCTTAGCAGCTGGCCCCAGTTAGTTTAAGTATCAGATTTGCACATCATTATGTGTGACATATAATAACGCATCCGGATTAATACAATACCATGGCTGCCAGGTTAGAAATGCAATTTAAATGTAAACAATTCAAATAACAGAGTACAATAGGTCCACTTTGAAAAACCACCTGCAATCATTTTTACAAGGTTTGCACAGAACTCAGAACACTTATTATGCTATTAATATAAAGAGAGATTTAAGTTTATAGCTGGCTTTTTAAATTTTTAGTAGGTTATATAATGCAACAGAATTAAGCACAAACTTCTGCTATGTAACTTCACTACACTCTTGCAGATCTTACTAGAAGAAAATCGTACTAAATATTGTCCCCTCAAAGAGGCACAGACATAAATAATTTATGGACTGCAATAATCATTTTATTTATTCAGTGCTCTGTCTTTCCTTTCTTTACATCATCTTGTCTGGCCATAATATGGAAAGTCGCCTACAGCACTACATCTCAAATAGCTTTAAAACTCTGCATGCAAACCCTTTATTATTTTTTATCTAGCTGTTTTTTTCCAGCCTCTCCTATTTTTTTTTTGTATTTCTGAAGCTCTAACGTGACCTCTCTGTCCAATCCATCTCTCTCTCTCTCTCTCTCTCTCTCTCCCAGATGAAGTCATAATGTTGTCCCATGCGGAAGAACACACACTTACCTTTAACTTTATAAATTCATAACAGACTTTTTTGATCACAGGTTAAGCGCTGAATTGACCCACAGTATTCCCAGTGAACCGCAGCTGAACTAAATGCCATAGATTGTAAAATGTCTAATTTTATTCAGCATCTTACTGCATATTTCAAAATAATGAAGATTCCATCAATTTCATATCATTCCAAACCTGTATGTTTTGTTTTTTTTTTTTTTTTTTTTTTAACTAAAACACAAAAGGTGACATTTTGAAAAAACTTTCACTTTGTAGTTTCCTCACCATTTTTTCTGGTCAGAGAAGGGCACTCTGCTAAAAGCTGAGCTCTGAAGAGCCGTTTAGGAATACTAACAGCTTGTATCAGTTGTTTGTGAAGACGGTCACATCAGAACCCCAGAGCCCCAACCATTTATCCAGTGGATAGCCATCTCTCTCAAGTTGACAATGAAAAACGCTGCTTTCAGCTTTCGTCTTATTTGAGATTCCTCACTCGGACTCTAATCTGAAACATAATCTTCAACATGCTTTCATTCTCTACCATAATGTGACTTGCCATTCCAATGATAAAGCTGACAAAGATAAAAAATAACAAAAACAAAACATTGTTTTAAATAATAACTGATGAGAAGATATGCAAAGGAGACGTGTGTACATACGTGTTTGACATAAGTCAACAACTGTAATGGTTTATAGAAGGAAATTAGAGGAGAATTATCTCATTTTCTGTACTTTTTGGCAGTAAGGGCATATGTTTTTTTTTTTTTGTATAAATAAATTATATTCTTGTTTTGGCTGTTTATTTGCATATGCTGACATGTACAATAGCAAAGTATTGACAGCTTCCAAAACTTTTGAGACATATAACTTTAAGAATAGTTATCAGTAACTTTGCTCAAGAAAGACCTTTTTAAAAAGCAAATGTGTTTTTATTGAAATCCAGGACTAATAAAGGTGAGGTAATTATCATAAAAATATGCAGTATAAGTGAAACAGCATCAATGTTGCAATGTAAAATTAACTCATTCCACTTTTTTACTGATTTGTGTTGTGTATGCGCTGAGAACATCTTTTTAGAAATCACACAGAACAGAATGAAACCTTATGTTAATGCTAAATTAGGTAAAAAAAAAAAAAATAACATATTATTATTTATTACAAATAAAATCAACCTATGAGTTCCATGAATTCAGTATTGCATGAACTTCAAACAATTTGCTGATATGTCATATTTATTTCTTTCCAAGGATGTTCATATTAAAAAGTGATTGCTTTTTTCATTTATATGCTGTCAAGACAGTTTCTATTATACCATTTTAATGACATCTTTCAGCAGTACAGGTTTTCCCTCCCTTCCCTTCCCCCTTCCCTTCCCTTCCCTTCCCTTCCCTGGCTGAAGAACGATGTTCCTCCGGTGGTGAAGCATTTGCATCAGACTGCAGTGTTGACACTTTGACTGACAGACAGGCACTCTGTGGCTAAAACAGCTGATTGAATCTTCACTTCTCAACAATGTGTACGGTTAGATCAATGACTGTTGACAGATACGTCCTGACCGAATCATTGATTTCTTCCAAAGGCCGGAGATTCATCTTGAAGTCTCTAAGATCAGTATAAATCTGTGAATCTTTCTAAAGAAGTTGCCTGGTGTGAGGATGTAGACCGACTGAGAAAGAATCAGTGACTTGATTAGACAGACAGACAGACAAACAGACAGATAGATAGATAGATAGATAGATAGATAGATAGATAGATAGATAGATAGATAGATAGATACAGGACAACAGGCTCTCTGAGCAAACAGTCATGCACTAACACTTTGGCTTCACTCTCCCTCTGTTTTGTCTCCCATAATTCCACCTTCAGCCTCATGCAACGTTGTCCATCTGACAATTATGCAAATGGTGGGCATAAGCAGACGCAGAGAACTGAGGAATCCATAATCAGAGTGATTTTATCTGACTGTGTGCAGAAATGACCAGGCAGGTGGTAATGATGATTAAGGCTGTGCCTCACTCAGTCCGCAGAACCCGTGGTGGAACTTAATGGGGTGAAAAGCTTACTTTGGACCCGAAACAAATTATTGGCCAGGCAATCAATAGAGTTAGTGAATGAAACCCTAATGGCCTCTGCCTCACTTCTTATAATAAAAGTGAAGAAATGCATCGATTTGCCCCCTCACAGGTGGTTTTTTCCTCCTCTTATTGATTTCAATTAACAGAGCGTTTACTGAAACTTGAAAGGGCAAAGCATCTTGTGTACATTCCGATATTGTGCCATTCGAGAGAGACTTTTAGCATAGTGGTACTACATTCTTTAGCGCAAGTTCTGCCGTCAACTTGCTGTCACACCAAGTGTGGAGAGTGCAGTTCACAACTGTGGGTATTTTATTCCTTCACTGGGGTTTTCACAGTCCAGGTTTATTGTACGCATGTATCATGTCGCTTTTCATTAAACTACTCAGCCTGAGAAAAAAAGAAAAAAGAAAAAAAAAAACAGATCTCATGTGACAACCACAGACATTTTGATGTTGACATAATCACTGCAAAATGAAGCCAAATAAACAGACAGGGTACAAAACAAGAAGCGACTGTGACTCTTTCTTAAATTCAGTCCATGATCAGAGTTCCCTGAGTGCCATACAGACGTCCACAAAAAAACAGTGATTAGTGCTACTGAGCGACACATTATGGAGTGTTTTTCTGTATTTCTATATTTCTATATGACAGCCCAAGGAGAAACAGAGAGGGAAACAAATTTGTACTGGAGCCAGAGCTGTTAGCACATGCTAAATGTAATTTTCCTTATTTGCAAATGCAATGGCTCATGCAGTACTTTCAGCACACATTACTGCTTCCTCTTCCCATTGTCTTAATAATGGTTTCTGGACAATTTATGTGAGCATCCCCAGATAGTTTTTCCATTTTTCTCTCCAGAAAATTTTGCTGCCACTATTGTACAACTCCTTTTTAAAATTCCGCTTTTCCCGTCTGCAATATAATTTCAAGGATTTAGACAGAATGGTTTGCTTGCCAATGCTAACAGCCATAACAATAACCTCCTCCTGTGCCAGGCTCTGGGCGACCATAGATAATAGCACCCGATTTCCAAAAACAATGTCTGAGCAGACAACCTGGCATGATAGACCACAACAGCCGATAAATGGCCCAAACTCAACTGAAAACTCTTAATCGGAGAGAGGTAATTAAACTCTACAAACCACGGGGAGGAACCCCTAGCAGGAAAACAGTAAGTGCAAAAATCCACTGTAATCTCCTAAGACAGGAGTGTGGGGGTCATCCTGTTCAGGCCCTGTAGATAACATGAGCATCAAAGGCTTCCTTGCTGTGAGCTAAGAAGGACGGATGCCATCTCACTGGCCTACTAAACCACAAAAGGCTCAGAGAGAGAGACTTCACACTTTTCAAATTCAAGCAAGGTAAACCACTGCAGTACGCTTGGACAATCAAGCATCACATATCTGCAATTAATTAGTGTACCATTACCAATAAATTAATTTATGTGCCTATTTGACCTTTTAAATTCATTCTCTTGCTTTTTACCTGCCAATAATGCAAACAAATGTGAAGATTTTCACTCTGCACACCAGTGATCATTAACCAGACGCTGTGCAAAACACACAGAGGAAACATTGGGTTGCTTATTTAATTTGCACCTCTGACAAATGGAAAACATATCTGTCAAGCACAAGATCACACAAACACGCATTTATATTTGGTGGCCTAATTTGCACTGGGAGGCTTCCTCATTAACCAATACAGGTTGCTGTTTTAGTTGAAGTGTAAAAAAGAGGATAAGTTACTGTTTTATCTCACTTTAGAGCCAAAGGTGAGGTAAACTAATGGATGCTAGTGCATATTTTTTTATTAACAGTAAATACATGTTGATTTAATAATGCTAATCCTTATTTCAACATATTGATTTCTTTCTCCTTAAAGGGCTGGTTCGCCCTAAAATGAAAAACTGTGTCATTTAATCGCCCTCATGCCATTTACTTTGCATCATTTACTCCAAACCTGTATGACTTACTTTCTTCTGTGGAACACAAAATAAGTTCTGAAATTGTATGAAATGAATGATTAGTCACCTGTGAGTCCAAAAAATAAGTGTTCATGAGTAAAACGTGGCAGCTATGTACTTCAAGCTGAGCAACTGCCACTAAAATGAAAGGGAATGCTATCAGATATTCCCCTTGAGTAAAAGTAAATACAAACAAGCTATTCTCTCCAAATTACTGCATTTACTTAAGCTAGTCTGAAATGGTCATGATTTGATTGTAGCGTAATTTGGGCCTAACAATAAGATGGCTAGCAACTGTATTCTTGCTTCACCGTTTCAAGCATGGGGTGATCAGAACACAGTGTGATGCCTCCAAGGCCTGTCTGTGTGCTTGCAGTGGTGTACAACTGCTCTCTGCTGTGCTCTGACATTCGGAATTGTGGCTTGTCAGAAAACCACCCCCTCTTAGATCTCTACGTTAATGTTTAATATGAGGGTTACCACTGGGCCTGGATGTGTCAGGACGTGATTTAGACTTAAAGTTGTTGTTTTAACCTCCACAGCAGCCATTACTGTAGTGTGGCCTTGTGTCTGGTTAAGGAAAGCAGTTATTCACTGAGAATCCAGAGTCTGCAGAGTTCATGTGCCTGACTTGTGAATTAATCATTTGAGTCAGTAGGAGTCAAATATTTTCAATGACTCGTTGCTCCAGTTCACAAAACCAATCTGAAAGATTCATCAAATTGATCTGATCTAGAATTCTTTCTCTTCTTCTCCGAATTTCATTTCTGCTCTAGCATGTGTAGTAATCTATTTTATACTTGAACTTGGCATTGCAAACATTGGCATTGGAACTTATGATTAAAATGCTTATTATGTGAAATTTTGATTTTGGAAAATGAGGATAAAAGTGTCTGCGTAAATGTAAGTGTAAACTCAATGATCTGGTTACAGTGGTTATTAGTAATAGGAAGATCAGATAATTTTACTTGATCTTTGAATCTCATTCAGCAAAATAAGCAAGAAGTCATTTTGTTTATTTGAGTGAAGTTGTGTTGTTAAATTTTCAACATCCAAATTCCCCAAACAAGTTCAAATGTGTAATCTTTGATCATATTCCCAAATAGGAAATCATTATAATGAAGCCAAAGATAAATTATGGAACATAAAGGATTAGTTCAGTTCAAAGTGTTTTGTAAATTCTGTTAACAAAAATATAATGCCTAACAGTTATTATTTCACTAAAGGTGAGGATTTTTAGTGAATAATTATTTAAATTTAGGTCACTTCATTGTATGGGCTACTTTTATGATGTGACACATACTGTGTACAGTTGAAGTCAAAAGTTTATATACACCTTGCAGAATCTGTAAAATGTTAATTATAAAAAAAAAGAGGGATCATACAAAATGCATGTTATTGTTTATTTAGTACTGCCCTGAATAAGATATTTCACATAAAAGATGTTTACATATAGTCCACAAGAAAAAAAAATAATAGTTGAATTTACTTTTTGAATTTGAAGATCTTAATTATTTTGTCTTCTTAATTAACATTTTTGCTGATTCTGCAAGGTGTATGTAAACGTTTGACTTCAACTGTATATCAATTTATGATTCTTTTGTATTGTTGAAGCTTAGAGCTATGAGCCAGTTAAATTCTGTTCTAGTTAATTTGGAGCAATTTTTTTAGACTGGAAAAGAATCTGAAACAACACACATATAAAAAAAGTGTCTGACAGGTTTATACATGAATCACAATTGCGGAAAACAAAATATCACATAGCAGAATCTTAATCACAATGCACAGAAGAAAAAAAAAAATATTTTGTAAACAGCCAGATTAAAACTTTTCAAATGACAAAAATACAGAAAGATGAATATTAAACATCTCAGTGGAGTACTAGAAAGTAAAATAAAGTAAAAATGTAATTTGTGCATCCATTAAACCAAAAGCCATTGCAATCCAGTAACAGGTAAATGCAAGTGCTAAAACTAGCTGACCTTTCGCCCCCTAGACCTTTCTTTGCCATAAGAGCTTCATCTCGGTGAAAGAACGCATCCTTGCCCTTGTAAGTGCAGCAAGCACCTTGTCTTGTTGGGCACAAATTGGGCTCTGATGCGACCTGTTTTAGGTTGTAGGTATCCTCTGCTGCCACAACCTTTTGACCTGCCCTTTCTCAGCGATGGATGGCCACCGATGACTCGCGCTGAATCCAAATCAGCTCGGGCTGACAGGGTCTTCAGGGGCCCGATACAGAGTTTAAAACAAGAGCATCCCAGTTTATAGCATTAGTCCCTAAAAAGCAATTAGTGTGATTGATCTGGGGAGAGTGCATTTGAAGAGGAGAAGAACTGCAGACACAGTGCACCGAGAAGAGCTAATTATTTCTAAATTATGGACAGAGTCAGCATGGATGAATTGAATGGCACTCTTGTGGGGAAAGGGAAATTTACACCTAGGCTGACCCTGCTGTGACCCTGATATGTTTACTCTTAATGAAAAGAAGTTAGAGAGACGGACAGAGATGGGGAGAAAACGTTGAGTCTGGCAGGTAATTGCTGCTGGTAATCAGGGATGCGTAAAGAAGGGAGGTGACCTTTGGCATTTCAACTGCGCCAGTCGAGTTCAACAGTCAAACACTCAGTGACCATGAAGACTGAGTCAAACTAATTATTTCAGCATGCTTGTGCTTGCAGATTAATGAACGTGCTCATTGAACAGTCGTCAATTATGAGGCTTTGGAGAGCCAGAGTTATATGAGTGTTGGGCGAAAGGCATATTCTATTAACCAGTGATACACTACATTAGAAATATAAAAGTAAAAAAGGTATTTAAATATTTACATTTTTCTTGGTAGGCCTTTTTTTTTTTTTTTTTTTTACATGGTTCAATTTGTGTTGTGCTGTTAATATACTGTATTCATCTTCAGTCATATAATGCAGGTCATGTTTAAAAGCAACAAACTGTTATTTCCCAACTAAACCAAAGACCAGAGTGCTATTTTATGCAGTTACCTAATTACCTTATCAAAACATTGTATGTGTTAAATGTGATGTTTTTCAGTCTAGCTTCAGCAAGACGATGCCTGAAGGCCTAGGGAATTATGGGTAATATGCAGCGCTGAGACAATTTCATTTACTGCAATTTCTCTCATCCATAACAGTGGTGGAATAAATGGATCAAACAGACGAACACTGATCTTCACTGTCAACTACGGCTAGGTTGCCTTGACATATTTAATTTTACATGTTCCTGATGCATGGCTCACACTTTAAATGTTTCAGAAATCCACATGACTGGAACACTGGAACATCATGATGTTCTGAACAACTCAACCAGGAAAGAAAACAAATAATTGACCAAAAACATGATTCATTAAATAAATTGTTCTCATCTTTTTATTTGTTATTCTGAAAGACATGGCTTTATGGTTATGAAACATGCATGACTGGAGATGCTTCCAAACATGTTTGTCATATTTTGACATCCTTAACACAATAATTTAACAACTGAATAGCTAGAACAATCAATCTCCAAATTGAAAAATCCAATGACAAGCATCTGACAAGAACCTTTTCTCAATGCATACAAATACAACATATACAATTATTCCTTAAAATGGATACAATCTAGTTACTTACTGAAATCAACGTCATATTCTGCCATACAACATAAGTCGTCTGTGCTCGTATAGAGGTCACTGGGAGGTGTCTAGATGTCCCGTGGAGGAATCTTTCCCGCATCACAACCCTCCCTCTCCCTTCGCAGGTTTTCTCTGCTAGACGCATCAATACCGAAGCCAATGAGACATGGAGGAATGGCTGTCTGTTCGGGCAGCCACACAGCTGACTGAGATGACCATATGTCTTGTTTTAAACACTGTTCTCAGTGCCTTCTGTGTTAATCGAAGGTGGTGCCCTTCACTTCCTCCTCTGTCAACAAGCATATGTGTGTGTGTGGCCTAGTGGATAGTTACAGATAAATCAGTCTGAGACATTTACAAGTTCAGTCATTTCCGTGAGTAGCACGCTGCTTGTTACAGAAAAGCAGCAGGCACTGGTACCAGGTGTTGGTTAAGCTGCTTCTAATAAGGCTGTCAGTTAATGCATGTGACTGATTTTTTTAATCCTGGTAATGAATTGATTCGATCTGACATCATAATGGTTTAATTCTGCTAAATTCACACCTCTAAAACAATCAGAAAATATCAAACCAATTAGCTTTTAAATTAATTTAAAGAAAGACAGCACAAACTTAATTTCAAACTTTGCAAAATGTGTAAAAAATACACAAACTTCAATTAAGATGAAAATGTAACTGGTCTCTTTTTAGCGCACGACACAGCATGTCCATAATATCTATCTATCTATCTATCTATCTATCTATCTATCTATCTATCTATCTATCTATCTATCTATCCGTCTAATTCTAAATACAGTATCATTTCATCTATCTATTCTATCGGAAAAACTCATTATCTATCTATAAATATTATCTATCTATCTATCTATCTATCTATCTATCTATCTATTTTTTAGTTGTTTTGGAGATACCGCCTCAGATATGTTTTATGCAGGCAATAGTAGTAATACATTTGTCTTATAGGCTAAATACATACATGCATACATACATACATAATGTTCAGGAAATGCACATTTAAGAAATAGAAATATACACATTTACTCTCATTAAAAATAAAAAACAATAATTATAAACTAAAAACAAACTAAAAAATAAATAATTACTATAACTTTACTTCATGTTTATACAAGGTGAGTTAAGCACTCATCAATTAATGTCATGGCTAAAGAGGATGTTTTAAGAGGGCAGACTTCAGTCATTTGAAAATTCTGAGTAAATATATATTAACCTTTTCTGAATTAGTGAAAGACAGAGAACCCCCTTAATGGACTACTCCACTTTGCCTGCAATTAACTCTTACTCAAACACAATCAAGTATTTCAGTTTATTTTTCTTCTCTTTATCAGTAATCCAAGACTGTCACCGTGTAGCTATGAAGAGATGAGTTAGTGCTTATCATGTTGAATATTCAGATCAATTCCCTGCACTTCCCCGGAACATTGCATTGTCAATCAAACACTGAGTGCAACCTCCACCATCATATCTCTTATTGCCGTCCCAACAAACTGATAAACAGGAGAGACAAGCTAAATAAAATCAAACCATCAAACCATAAAAAAAAAAAAAAAAAAAAAAAAAAGAGATACACAGAACAGGTTGGGGGTGGGGAATGTCAAAACGAGAGACAAATTGAATTGTTAGGCTACTAGGAGATCCATGCATTTTGATTAATGTTTTACCCAGAAATAAATAAATAAACTTTGGTGAAGAGTTGGATTAGTCTAAATGTTTATGGGGAGGGATACACAAGAGAGTGGGACAAATAAACAGCGAGAGGCAGTGATCAGTCAGAGATAAAAGTCTCTCATATTCTTGCATGCGGCAGGTCACAATCTAGCCGATCACAATCTATCTACTGAACATCAGAAGAAGCTGAACCACTTTATTCGCCCATGGAAGCATATGTCAGAATTTGAGCTGGTCATCAGTACAATAAAAGTGCAGATTTTAGAGGGAAAACACTTCAAATACAAAACAAGGACAATCACAAAGCTCTATCATCAAACAGCAACAACAAATGCGTGTAAACTTGTTTGCTATAATGTCTCCTTTTTTGTGGTAAAAAAAATAAAATAAAAATAAAATAAAACTGTATACCGTATTATATATAAGGGTTATTAAGCGACATCACTCATCATGTTTGGCTGAGAAATTACCTTCCAAAAGATAATTTTTGTTTTAGACAAGACAAGTATTAAATAGACATTACAAAAAGTAGCTTTAGAAAGAAATATTTGATGATTCAACATTGCATAAATAATGTTAATAAATGGGCATTCGTGAGCAATTTATTTTGAATACTGAACTTATTTAAATTTTTAAAATATATATTAGCAATATGAAACAAAAAATGGTGGTGGCAAGTCAGTGAAACAATTAAAAAGTGAGTCATTCAGTCATTCATTCACAAATTCATTCAAACAGTAAATTTGTTCAAGGAAGCAACAGCAGGTGCTGTCTTTATGAATGGCTGACAGAATCATTGGCTAATTCAATTTGTTTAAAAACATGGATTCATTCAGAAAACAAACACTGCTATGTGTTGCTCAGAAAGGCACAACTGTTCTTCAGTGGCTTTCTTTCTGAACTATTTTTGTTTGTGAAACTGAAAAAAAGACAATACTGACAATATTGTGTCACACAATGTAACACTTCTTGTTTGTTGAACAATTGTATAAAACCAGTGTCATATAACTAATGAATGTATGACATTTTTCACATAATCTCCAGTTCATTCCTATGGGATGTTCTATAACACTTGTCTCAGTTAGCAACATTAACCAAAAGAGGCAGAGCTTATCAAATGGCCAATTAAACAAGCATTCTGTTAACTCACACCAGTGAACAAACACAAAGGGTATGTGTGTATATACATATATATATATATACATATATATAGATATATATATATATATAATATATATATATAATATACGTATATATATATATATATATATATATTATATATATATAGATATATATATATATATATATATATATATATATATATATTATGTAATATGTATATATATATGTATATGTATAAAGGCTTTATAAAATAAATCAATTCAGCACAACCACTAAACCACCTCGTTTTTTATACTTCATATCTCCACCATTCTATCAGCTGATCTCTTTGAAAACTCACTCACATTTGATGGATTATACCTTCAGGAAATGCCATCTCTGGCCTCTACCTTCATCTTTTAATTCTCTGGAGAAATGTATGCACAGCTCCTGTGATCCCGCTCTCCAACCCTGACCTATAACAGGCAAACTCCGTCTTTATGAGAGTGATGTACAGAGAAATAATATTGGAAAAGGGATCAGTAGACCCTTAATGATATTTTTCATTCTCCTGAATTACTTGTCCAAGGTAGCAGCTCTGTGTCAGGCTCTCGGGGAGTGGAGAGAAACAGGTTTAAGCCCCGATTTGGATGTTGTGCTCCTGTTAATAAATAATGCAGTTGAAGACTGCATCTAAGACTGGGAGAGCTGAGAGGAGTCGTTAAAAAATGAACCACTCTCTCACTCTTTTTCTTTTTGTGCAAGAAGCATACTCTGTGTTATTTATTTATTGATTTTGAGCATTACCATGCCCTCTTATCTCTGAAGCTCAAGAGGATCACTAACAAAAGCCCGGCTTCTTACGCCCTTTATGTATACTTACACAAGGCCTATCAAACTCTCTTCCCCGCCCTGTTTGACATGATATCCTTAGAGATTATATGAAAAAGCGTTCTTTGTTATGCTAGTAAATTTTTTTTCTTTATCATCATTATCTTACAAATTTATATTTATAAAAATAAAAAAGCACCTGCATCTTTAAAGTTATACATACTTAAGTAGGTTTTATTTAATATGATTATATACTGACTACCAATTAATAATTCATTGATAGTATATCACACACACAATAAACGACACTCACATACAGCATATATTTTGGTATATAAAAATGTAAGCATATATTTTGTGTATATATTTATATTAATATAATTCATATTTTTTATACATGATAAATATATACAATACACACACATATATCATGTAAACAAAAATTTTTATTTTGGATAAGATTAATTGTTTGAAAGCACTAATTAAATTTTAAGTTGTGATTGTGAGTCTAAACTGTATGATAAAAAATGACTGTGTGTCACAGTGTTGCAGTTGTTAACTAAAAAATATAAATAAATAAAACTACAAAAAAAATTTTGACTGAAAAAGCTAAATAAAATAAAATAAAATAAAATAAAATAAAATAAAATAAAATAAAATAAAATAAAGATTATACGAAAAGCCTAAACTTAAATGAAAATTAGAAATGATACCTTGGAAATTGCTGAAATAAATACGATGAAGCAGTAAAATGACTAAAACGGAACTAATAAATTTAATTTATATATTTAAAACATACACATGGCCTTATTCAAAATATTAGTACATAGTATACAGCTTCCTCTGGCTCAGTGGTAGAGCATTGCGTTAGCAGCATAAAAGGTTGTGGGTTCGATTCCCAGGGAACACATGTTAGGTAAAAAATGTATAGCCTGAATGCACTGTAAGTCGCTTTGGAAAAAAAGCGTCTGCTAAATGCATAAATGTAAATGTAGTATATATACAATTTTAAAATAATGCTGGTGTGTCACAAAATAATAAGAAAGCAACTTAAAACAAAACAAACAGTAAAACTAGTGTAGTCTGATTCACATGCAAATTACTCTTGTGAGTTAATTCTTTTAGCGAATCACCAGAAACACAGTTCCAAACAGTCTTTGAATTCTTTACTGATTGAATTCGCTGCACTTCAGCATGAGACTTCATGAGAGCATTTACATTTTCCACTGATCACATTGCTATGGTAAGCCTCCATTATCCAGATCAGAAATCACTCTGGCCTACGTTCTTTCACTCTATCTATCCATCTGTCTCATCATGTCTCCTCTCCCCTCCTTTCCACACTGCCTTCTCTAACAGAGATTCTAGAGCAGAGTTCAGCATTCATGGTCAATTTTTTTTTTTTTTTTTTTTGAGAGAGAGACACTTAATGCATGTCTTTCTGCTCTAGTGGTGCTGTCATTCTCTCACTGTCAGTTTTCCGGCTGACGTGTGAATGCACTGGTCCCCTGGGGTAAATGCTGAGAGGGCTGACTGACAGGAAGATGTTCACACACAAAGATGGCAAAACACACCCCAAACACAGACGCTCACTATGGGGCTTCTGTCAATAACAACTCAGGGCTCATGAAAATTAATGCTGTTTTTCATATCTATAATGAATAAATGTACCATTTGTTTTGTAACAAGGGGCCATTGATTTACTTTCTGATGTTAAATTTGCCAAATACTGAAAGTTATTTAATTGAATTCACTGAAGCCAAAAGAAAAATATGCAGATATTCTGCACATGTGAATCGATTGTGCTTGGATGAGTGGTTGCAGTAATTGACATGCTTCAATAATTTGTCAAATCACACAGAATTAGCGTGTGCCAAATTGGATTGTGAATACATCTCTGAAGAACCAAGCCATTATCTACAGTCTTTTCAAACTTTGTCAGAGCAGTTGAGAATGAAACCTACTGTACTAGGTGATCCTTGCATTGCCTGCTGAATTGCTTCCACTGAACATTAACAGTTAATTAGCACTACTTTGAGTTCTCTTAAAAATGTACAGCAGCAATTAAACAAAAGTTTTCAATATTAATGGCCTAAGACTTTGAGGTGACTTTGAGACTGTACTGCATAATACAGTATTTTGTAACATATACTTCCATTCAAAAGTTTAGCATCAACAAGACTGTTTTACAGTTTTTGCAGGAAGTCTCTTATATTCATTAAGGCTGCAGGTATTTGATCAAAGATAATATTGTGAAATATTACAATTTAAATAACTGTTTTGTATTGTAATGTTTTTTAACATGTAATTTATTCCTGTTAACTTTCAGCAGTCATTATTTCAGTGTCACATGATCCTTCATTATGATTCAGTGCTCAAGGAATTATTATTATTTTTAATTATTATCATCAAATATCAAAAAGAGCTGCACTGCTAAATAATTTTGTGGAAACCATTTTTTTTTTTTTTTTTAGGATTCCTCGAAAAACAAAAAGAAAATCTAAGAGATAACAGAAAGATAATTTATAAATGTTCGTACTGTCACTTTTGATCAACTTGCATCTTTTCAGAATAAAAGATAAAAGTATTAACAATAAAAAAGTAAATTAAAAAATCGACCCCAAATTTTTCAACGGTGGTATACCATATTTCGCCCAGCTGTACTTTAGCAATTGGAATGACAAGTTTCTTACTCCATTGTGGCAGATTTTCATATTTTCCCATGGAGCTCAGGAAGCACTGTAAATCCACTTTGATGAAAAGCTGTTTTTCTTGCCTCAGATTACAAGTGGAGCCCAGCCTGTCTAAATCTTATTGCTAGCACTTTACCCAGGCCTGGGGCGGCATTAAACCTGTCTCGCACTTAAAATGGAGAGCCTCGCTCTTTATCTTGCAAAAGAAAAAAAAAAAAAGCCAACTGCACAAGGAGTGCGTTTCACAGAGAAAGAGAATTGAAACTTTTATCTTGGAATAGGTTGGGGCCCAACAGCACATAGTATTTATCCTGACAGATCACAGGGGTGCGAGAGGCAGAAAGAAAGAGGGAAAAATAAATCTGTCCAGGGTAGAGTGGCTGAATGGGTCCCCAGAAGAGTCCTGCGCTCAGTGCTGCAGCCCTCATCAAAGGCCATCGTCAAACAGCACAGCTCAGCTGGAGCATGCCAATTTGATCACTTTAGAACATGCGGCCCACTCACCGTTCCAGTTTTGAAATGCCTTGTCAACATTGATTAGCCCACTGTGAATGTGAGATCTCTGCTCCTGCGAGAAACACAGCTGCCTGCACCAAGAACAAATTACATTTCTCTGATGTCACAAAGTGCTGGACAAGCTGTTACACAATGTTCTCTGCCCTTTTCTTCGTCTTGCTCTTATTTTTCTGGTTTTCTTCCCTGATTATCAGCCACCTCTGCATCCCACAACGTTGTAGATACAGTGGCGCAAAACCTCAACCTCTAAGCCCTTGCATTTCAGCTAGTGTAAGTAGCCATGCCCAATTAATGCTGGCAGACACATAACATGTGACTGTCGGCAGACGGTGTGTGATTCCATCTGCCTGGTCCGTCTAGCCTGATCCATGCAGGGAAGGAAGAGGACCATATGGACGGTAGCCTTTCCTAGCCACGCAGCTGGAGTCGTGCAATGGCAGATCAACACCATCTCACATCTGGAAAAGGCCAGGAGCCAATAATTATCTACTGCCATTCTGTCATGCAGACATCATGTAGGTTGAGAACAGATGATCCTGCATGTCCAACACAGAGATAATGAGAGCTCATCTTTTTTTCTTTTTCTTTTTTTTCAATTTACAGTGGCTCTGTGTTGAAGTTTAAAGCCACAATCTACACAGTCTGGTTTTCTCCACAGTCATATCAATCATGGGCTTATAGATTATCAGATGACATTTTATTTTGATTGTCAAATTTAGACATTCTGCTGACTATAAGTAGCAGTGCTGATTACATACAATTTAGTTTATGTACCAGATTCCAAAAATATAGTACTTGTGATTAGATGATATTAATGGCAGAGAATTATTCATAATTTACTGATTCTCCCTAATTCTTCTTCTTTTTATTCTCATTTTTCTTTTTTTTTCTTCTGTCTAAAAATTCTGTGTGGCATGTCGTTTAGCACTGAACATTCACACTATAGAACGATCATGTAAATGTCACGTGAATTAAATTTCTTCTGAATTTGAGGACAAAAGCACCTCCAAGTCAATTTTGACATTAACAATTATGCAATTTACTAAACTCTGTAAATGTATAACTGACAAAAATATTTAAAATCTGGAAGATTTTCTTTGTGTCATTGCTGTTTTCATGTTTATTATTTTTTTGTTTATGTGATGTAGGGATTCCCAAACCTCTTTGACCTAAAAATTTACTTTATTTTAAAGTTAATACTTTAATAATTCAATAACACATTTGCTTGTACACACTTCTCTAATGTTGGTTAACAGTCACTTTGGCATACAGGTAAACAAATAAAATATTTTAAATGTAATAATCATAAGTAATCTAAAAGTAACCCAAAAGTAGCCTGAAAATATTACCTAATTATGAGTCTAAAAAAATATAAATAGTAATAAAAAAATAATCTAAATTACACAACTGACTGCAATTTTCATCATGTAATTTGTAAAGAGTGACACACTACCATTTGTAAGTAATCTACCCAGCACTGACTACCAGTCATTATAGTATTAGTAGACTGTCTGCATTACAGACATTCTGACTATAAGTAACTTTGCAAGTATGTCAGTTTATTCTACTAACAGTCTAGTAAACTCTAGTGAGACTTAGTTGACATGTAGTTGCAAAGTTACTTATAGTTAATAGAATGTCTAAATTGGACTACTGAAACAAGTGTAACACAACATTATAATGGGTATGCTGTATATACACAAAGAAAATCTAGAAAAATGCTGGGTCAAGTTTGAAGTTGCTGCTGCAGTGCCGCTTTGTTCATCATATCACTGGAAAGAGAAAGCCAGCAAGATTTACTGTTCAATTTCAGTCATAAAACTTTCAGCCTGTCTTGCCTTCTACCTCACGAGAGAAACCAAAATAATACCTTTGGGGTAGAGATATCCTCACAGCCTTTGACTATAAAAAAGGGAAGGGGGTGGAAGGTTATTAGTCTTTTAACAAATGGAGAAGGGGGGTATATCTCTGGAGAATACGGAGAGAGCCACTGCTTTTTATCTCTGCACAGCTGAATTTCAATAACTCAAAGAGGATGTGGGCAGAGAAACTGTGGGCAGTTTTCCTGTCACAAACACATAATAGAGTGGTCAGAGTGCTGTTAGCATGATGCATTCTGGGACAGTAACAACACATGCTTTGAGATTACTGAGAAATGCAGAAAAACTTTGTACAGTGTGTATATATATATTGTGATTTGCAGCAGTGATTTGTCTTATCTTTTTTTATTTATTTATTTATTTTTTCTGGTATCTATACGTGTGTCTTAATTGATTTCAGCTCAAAATAGAAATGTGAGGTAGTTGCCTTAAGTGAATGTTAAGTGAATGTTTTGATTCATTGTGTTGTTTGTTGGGTATAAACACTGAGCCTCAGATCAAAGGGAAGGTGATGGTAAAACAAACATATTTACAACAATAAACGGCACAACTACAGAAGAAAATACAAGTGGAAAGCTGTTTTCTAAAGTTTAAAAGAAGATCATTACTTTGAATACACTGCATTCTACAAATATGTTTTTCTTCATACCCTCTCATTCACAGAATAGAGTGAAAAATTGCTGTCCGTGGTCCCTGAAATAATCTCCCCAAACTGCTGTCCAGTGGTGCTTAAATAGCCAAATAGCTCATGGTTTTCATTTCCTCCACTGCTGTATTATGTGACATAATGCACTTTGGACAATGTTAGTCCCAGGGTAGGGTTGTCAGCTACTTCTACCTGTTTCTAAAATATATGGTATGTAGGTACATTACCTCTTAAATTAACACTGGGAAAAAAGGCTCATGTGTCCCTTGCTGCTTTTCCAAGGCTTTAGTGGTGTGATGCAAGCAGGCATGCACACAGAATCATACACACACAAAACACACAGCTCCATTATCCAACCCAAACTCCTCAGAGGCCATCCCTGCTTCCTCAAACACGCATGCAGAAAGCACTGCAGGTAATGCACTCTAATTGTGTGAAGTGAAAAGGCTCAAATGCATTGGCAGAGTGAGGGACAACCTGAGAGGGAGTTAATAGGTGCCAGAGTGCTGATAGACAGCGAAAGAGAGAGAGATTGAAGAGAAAAGAATGCAGTGCAGAGAGAAAGCTAGCTAGACAGCTAGATAAATTAAATTACTGAAAGAGTAATTCCTACAATGCCATGCATTCCGATGCCCCTATACCAGGGGTGCCCAATCTCGGTCCTGGAGGGCCGCTGTCCTGCAGAGTTTAGCTCCAACCCCAATTAGACAGACCTGAACCAGCTAATCAAGCTCTTATTAGGCATACTAAAATTTCTTTCTTTCTTTTAAATAAAATTATATTTTTGCTAAGCAAAGGAATATTAAATTGACCACAAGTGAAAGCAGTAATAATTACACTACTTTGGTTTGTGTGGATGTTGACACTTTTGTTGTGTCTTAAGCGCTTACTTTCGAAAATTTACTTCCTTACGGAGTGAAATGACCCACAAAAGATTATTTACATTATTTACTTGTAATTCTGAATCTCCTCATTGAAAATGCTAACGCTCATATTTCCACACAGTTAAATTACTTAAATTACAAGGTTAAATGTAAAGGAAATAAAAGTGTTGGTCTTAATATAGATTATCTCAAGATAGGCTATAGAACATGCACTTTATATTACCGAGATGACCAGATGTCAGTGTATTAGCCCAAACGTACATAAACACATGCTTGCTGATTTGTAATGTGGATTCAAGTTTTCCACTCCACCTACTACCAAATTTCAAAAACATTTTCATTATGCTTCCAAACATTCACTCAAAAGCAATGAAAAAGACTGTCACAGGAAAACCCCCTTAAGTGTGATTGAAATCATCCAGAAACCACCTGCATGTTCCTCATGCACTTCACATCTCCAACCCCTCCAGTCAAGTGTGCCGAAATCATGACACATTCTTTCACAGACCGCTGGCTTGCCCAGGGAAGGAACATGTTTACACGTATCTGTGCATCTAGCTGATTATTTCCAGAGAAGACTGTCCCCCACATCAGTCGCCTGCTCCCAAAAAACAAAGTCATTCAAGTGAGGGCATATCGTCATCTTGTAGCTACAGGCAGACATAATCCTTATCTTCAGTGTCACTGCTCAACAGTTTCTGATAGCCTGTTTCAGTCTGGTTTTCTACTAGAAACCTGAGAAACAAAGTGATTTCTTCTGTGATCTTCTGCGTCTATCTGTGTGTGTGTGTGTGTGTGTGTGTGTGTGTGTATGTATGTATGTATGTATCTGTTAGTGGTGACATTAGACATTAGTGGTGATTGTGACCTAAAATTTAGATGCCAACATACAAACATATGAGATGCATATGAAACATATGAACATATGAAATAAAAACAAATATAAAATATGCATGTTTTTGTTTGGTGCAAAGCAAAGCAAAACAAAGAAAGCAAAGCAAAGCAAAGCAAAACAAAACAGAACAAAAAGCAAAGTAAAGCAAATCTAAACAGAAACATGAAAAAACAAAAAAACAAAAAAACAAACCTAAAATATGGATCATCAAGCAAAAGCATTTGAGAACCACTATATGTATTATCTACCTCTCTATATTTACAACTGGTGTAACATAAGATTAGCCATTTAAGCAACTTAATTCCTTCTCACTAAGCTAAATGTGTTATGAAGCCTTCTACTTGATGTGTCATGCTTTGTTAAAGGTTATGCTCTATCATAACATAAGACAGCCCACAGACTTGGGCCTTAACATGCTTGATAACATAAAGTGCAAGACAAAATGAGATCATTTATTTTATTTGATCAATGCAGACACAACAGTAGAAATGGCTGTCCAAACTGTATGTTGCAAGTTAGTCGATATCCTGGGTGAATACAATTGATATAGCAATGATACAAGCGTTAGCACAATGGCAAGAGACTTTTCTCAAACAACAACTGAGCATCACTGTCAATGTGGAAAGAATGGAAACACATTGTTTATGTCTAGCAATGACATCTTGCCATAGTGCTGATGTGCCTTAGAGCACATAAAGTGGGGGAACTACTGACCTGTATATGAGGAAAGACTAAACAAAAACGACAGTTCCTGCCTGTCTAAACAAAGTTTTAGTGCTTAACTCTCAAATTGCATTTGATAAATGAGGACTCCAAACACTGACAGACATCACTTCACAGCAACTTAAAAATGGGTTCCATGTGGCACTGACGGCTGATAAGATAAAAATAACATTTGGCAGTACAGATGGCTTTGCTGGGGAGAGTTCCAGCAGATTTGTTTGAAAAGACATTTCATCATCTATGTATACATTGGTAAAGCATGAAGTACCACTGAAACAAACTTAATTCCTGTTAACGCCAAGTGTGTTTGCAATATGGATGAGTTAGAACTATAAAAAGACGCAAACTTTGCTCACAGTAGTACAAAAACAGGAATTAAATTGTACACAGTATCCAGTTTTCACACAGTGGCGGCTTATGAGTGTCTGCAGAATAAATGCTATATATTTAATGTGCTCTGACAAAAAAAATATATCAAACACATACAGAAAAAAAAAAATGTGGAACAAACATCAAACAGAACATTAACCCTTCTTCTGCCTTCATTTCCCCATAATTGTATAGCATTTGCTTTTACTTTGTCATTCTTAACATCTAAATGTAACAATTAAATATTCAATAAATAAATAAAAATGGATCTATGAATGACAAACATTGTACTTTTTTTCATTTTTTAAGATTAAACACATATAGCCTTGCACAAACTGTTAAGCCAGTACACTTTTATACTATAATCAAGGCCACATACAGAGCTTTTAAGGACAATAGAAGCATTATTACTTCAAAACAGTATTTTACTTAATATTTATAGTTACAGATAATATCTCTAAACATACCTATACTACATTTTTCAACCATTACAACCATTAAGTTTGTAAACACTGTCCTTTTTATTGAGAGCCGTCAACGTATCCTGGACAATGCCGGCATTTTCTCACCATGAAAAAACGGCATGAAGAGTTGAGTAGACAGACAGTAGAATGAAATAATAAATAAGTGGCAGGACCTTTTGTCGCATCTCTCCAAAAAGACACATTATCTCTCTGGGTTTGTGTGGATCTGTGAAAAGCTAAGAGGCTTTCCTCCAGCTCTCCCACCCTGTCAGCACAAAGGAAAGATGCTTGCAGAGAATTACAGCAAACGCTGGGGGGATATTTTCACTGTGACATGCCACTGACCTCATGGCATCTGATCAGAGCCTGATCCTTCGCCTTTAAGATGCCTCAGAGCATTGTGGGTAACCTGAGGGGCCAGATTTTGCTATGGCAGCAGTGCAGTAGGGCTCACAGAGAACATAAAATAGTAGGTAAATCCATGTATTCCCCTGTGAAATGGATACTGGTACAAGGAGCGAAAAATAAAACCCTATTTGATTAGGGAGGCTGAACTACCTGATTAGTGTCTCATTGTAAGAGGGATTATCTCAGCATGAATTTATTATCAGTGATGAAATTTACAATAATAACAGTCAATTTGAGAACAAACCAGCATATGGGATTAAGAGCTTTTAACACAAACACAGTAACACTTGAGTGTTAGTAATGGTCTGCGTCCCTTGGTTAATAGGGGGATAAGAGAGAACATTCTTGTTTAACACAGTTTTCCAGCTATGAATACATTTACATAGAGCAGACCAAAATACAGGTGCTGCCACTGACATGTAAATGTGTAAGGCAAAGGTTTTTAATCAATTTTTATAACAACTACAATATAAAATGAAGCAGCATTTTAAATCTGCATAAGCAAATGCAATACTAAGAACAACCAGTAGACATTTCAGCTAATACCATTGATTTTTGGTATTTAGATATTTAGAATCAGAACAAACATTTAGTTTTCCTTTTTCTCTTGACATGTACTATTTAGTGCTTATTGTAGTAAGTAATATTCAAATGATGTCTTTAGTTTAGTTCAAATTAGTTCAAAAGCATTGTTTGATGGACTGATTCAAGAACATGATGTTTTTGTAAAAGATGACCGCTGGAGACTCTCTGTATTAAGGCTCTGCCGGCAACAAATCTGCCTAGAAACAATAGACCATGATTAACAAGGTCCTTATATGTTGGTCACAGTGAGTAGTGCATTTACTGCTATTGTTGCAGTTTTGCTCACATAAGCAGCTTGGATGCAGTCCATATGTGTCTTTACGCTGTGCTCCTATACACACACACACACATATATACAGTATATATATATATATATATATATATATATATATATATATATATATATATATATATAAACAGTACAGACCAAAAGTTTGGAAACATTACTATTTTTAATGTTTTTGAAA
This sequence comes from Cyprinus carpio, assembly GCF_018340385.1. Taxonomy (NCBI): domain Eukaryota; kingdom Metazoa; phylum Chordata; class Actinopteri; order Cypriniformes; family Cyprinidae; genus Cyprinus; species Cyprinus carpio. Next base: position 26,101,612 of record NC_056610.1, read on the forward strand.
GAAGTTTCTTCTGCTCATCAAGCCTGCATTTATTTGATCAAAAATACAGAATAAAAATTTAATATTGTGATATATTATTACAATTTAAAATAATTGTTTTTAAATTTATTATACTTTAAATTATCATTTATTTCTGTGATGAAAAGCTGAATTTTTAGGATCATTATCACATGATCCTTTAGAAATCATTCTAATATGATGATTCATTATCAAAGTTGGAAACAGTTCTGCTGCTTAATATTTTTTCAGAACATGTGATACTTTTTTAGGATACTTTGATGAATAAAAAGTAAAAAAAAAAAAAAAAAAAAAAAAAAAGAAGCTATGTTTTTAAAAAATACACTACAGTAAATTAATTTCAGTACATTATTTTTTCTTTCTTTTTTTTTAATAAAATCAATACTTTTATTCAGCAAGGATGTGTTAAATTGATAAAAAGTGATAGTAAAGAAAATATATTATTAGAATATATATTATTAGAATTTTTTTTCTTTTATTTTGAATAAATGCAGTTCTTTTTAACCTTTTATTCATCAAATATATTAGACAGCAGAACTGTTTCCAACACTCATAATAAATCAGAATATTAGAATGATTTCTAAATGATCATGTGATAGACTGGATGTTACATGTGACACTGAAGGCTGGAGTAATGATGCTGAAGCTTTGCATCACAGGAATAAATTATTTTTTTAAAGTATATTCAAATAGAAAACTATTATTTTAAGTTGTAATAATATTTCACAATATTACTGTTTTTTTTCTGTATTTTTGATCAAATAAATACAGGCTTGATGAGCAGAAGAAACTTCTTTCAAAAACATTAAAAATAGTAATGTTTCCAAACTTTTGGTCTGTACTGTATATATATATATATATATATATATATATATATATATATATTTCACAGAATTATATAACTTGTACGTGATTATTAAATATGTAAACATAAATCGATATATATGTTTATTTAATATGTGATTATTTAATATTTAAATATAAATCAACATGCATGATTAGAATGTGTGTGTGTGTGTGTGTGTGTAATATCTTTATAATTATTTAATTACATATCTATACTAAAAATATTTATATGTAGTACTAATATTATCAAAAATGTATGGTTCCACTTTATTTTGATGCTCCCTTTAACACATTCTGTTGACTGTAAGTAACGTTACACCAACATAACATAACTTAACTCTCATTAGAGTGTTAGTCAAGTATTAGTAGACTGCTAGGGTTAGGGTTAGATTAAGTTGACATGTACTTGCAAAGTTGCTAATAGTCAGTAGAATGTCTGTTGGGAGACCAACACAATAAAGAGTTAGCAGATATTAAGCTCTAATGGAGATTTGTTTGACATGTAGGTGCAATGCCACTTATTGTCAACAGAATGTTTAAAAAAGACAATCAAAATGAAGTGTTACCAAATATATATAGTAGCTGAAATCCCAGCATCCTCTCTGACAGAGCGACTGGAGGTGTTTCCTCTATTTTTCCTTATCTACCGATGCACAATAACTTGGATTAGTCTCAGGGTTGACTTTCTCCAATGTCTATCAGCCATCAGCTTCAGGTTTTTCCTATCAATCGTACAAGCCCCGCATGTCAGAACATGATGTAACATGCTCAGTGAAGCCAAACACAGCTCAGGTGGCAGGCAGGAGATGTTTCTTGTGAGGTGGGGCATGGAAATATTAAGTGTCAGTATGAAATGATAACATAGATTATGTGGATAATCATCGCCTCAGCGTAATGTATTACAAACATGTGCGTTCTTGTCTCGTTGTATCATTTTATGACCCCTTGTGTTTGCGAACATGAGAGAGCCCAAGGCCGATGAGAACAGAGAATGTGATTTGGAGTTGCTGTGAATGTGCATTTGCTTTATTGCGCTTAAATAAATAACCTTTGGCCCAGTGGCATAATTCATCTTCATTTTCTGACGTAAATAAGGAGCAAGATGGTGGTGGGAGAGAAATTCATTTGTGTTTTGCCTTTGAGCAAACGTCTGTGCATTTTTCATCTGATCTCTTATTGAAGTCTAATTATGTGTGTCTGTGCCAAAGTGTGTATGTGTGTTCATGAAGTCACATCTGCTTGTCTTTTTCACAAAGACAACATGTCACAGCAAACAACACACTGTTTAAAAATTGACATCAGGCAAAAAAGAATGTTTGAAGAATTTCTTACTCTGTCATGAAGTCCAATATAGTTTGAGTCTTGAGCTAACACAGGGAATAAATGACATATCTAAACAGACCTACACGCTCTTTTTGTCAGCTTGTCATAGACTTCATAACACAGCAGAAGCACGTTTCAGATCTCTGCCATATAAAATAGTGTTGCATTGCTCACTGCAAAGAAATACACGAACTAATTATATAACCCACTGTCCTCTGTTTATAATGGCGCATTGGGAATATCTTCAGATCGCTTCAAAACATTTGTAAATTCATTTGTTTAGCTTATAATAGATTGAGTCTAAGGAGATGAGGAGGACAATAAGCAATGAGAATTCAGGAAGCTCTGAAGTCAAATTTCAAGATATTCAAGAAAAAATACAAAAGTTTATCAATTGGAAATTATAACGATTGTTACATACCAGAATGGAGCCAGACTGAATGTGAGAGTTTGTAAATTTAATTAAAACACTACACAAGTCTGCACAGCCAAAGTGGCTCACTTAATAATAATACCAAGAATGTGCATTAAGAAAATAGCAGACGTGATCAGCTAAAGACAAACAAGCAGGCAAATCTGACCACGCACACACTTACTTTTACATATACAGTGCCCTCCATAAGTATTGGAACAGTAAAGACAAAATTGTTCTGTTTGTTGTGGAGTCAAGAAATCTGTAAATACGATTAAAAGATGAATATGAGACAAAACTACAGAATATCACCTTTTATTATTGGGTGAATTAACACAAAGATGTTTTACCAGCTAAGAAGATCAGCACTTTTAGAGTTTCATCTCCCTGTCTGATGTAAGTATTGGAACAGTTGCCTCACAGGTCTTTCTAAGTGTTCAGCTGTGTCCTGTTGCATTAATTCTTCAGATATTAAAAGCAGGGAATGTTGTCTTATCAGTTATATCCATTGCTTCTGCATTCTAAGTCTTGCATTCGATGATGACACACACAAACCAGGATGAAGACGAAGGAAGCCGACTCTGAAAGAAAAGCAAGCAATTTGGATGCTAAAAGAAGGAAGTCAATTAGAACTATAGGAAAAACAAAGGGCATTGAGAAATCAAGAGTTTGGAAACTACCAGCGACATCAGCAACCAACGATGACCTGATCGGTTGAGAAAAACAACAGTAGTTGATGACAAACAAATAATAAAAGCTGTGAAAATGAAACCTAAAATACATGTCTGTAAAATCACCAACAACCTCCAGAAAGCTGGGGTGATGCTCTGTCAATCTACAGTCCGCAGGAGAATTTGACACAGAAATACAGAAGCTACACAGCAAGATGCAAACCTCTGATCAGCACCAAAAATAGAAAGGCAAGATTCTTCACAAATGTGGGCCAGTAGAGTTTTGGAACTGAGTTGATGGACCAATGAGACAAATATTAACCTTTATCTAAGTGATTGGAAAGCAAAAGCGTGGAGAAAAAATGGAACTGCGAATGATCCTAAGCATACAACCTCATCTGTAAAGCTTGGTGGAGGTGGTGTCATGCCATGGGCATGCATGGCTGTCTCTAGAACAGGACCTCTTAATTTTAATGATGACTTAATGTATGATGGCAGTAGCAGAATGAATTTGGAAGGGTACAAAATTTTCTTGGCTACCAGTATTCAAGAAAATGCCACCAAACTAATTAGAAAGCACTTCATATTGGATCAGGACAATGACCCAAAACACCCTGCCAGTTCAGTCAAGGACTTTATCAGGGCAAAGAAAAGTAAAGTCTTAGATTGCCCAAATCAATCTCCAGATTTAAATCCGATTGAACATTAATTTCACCAGTTGAAGAGGAGACTAAAGGCAGAAACTCCCCAAAACAAGCAACAGTTGGAATTGGCTACATTAAAGGCTGGGTAAAGGAATTCAAAGCATAAGACCAAGAGTCTGGTGATGTCTATGGGTTGCAGACTCACTGCTCTGATTGCATTCAAGGGATCTGCAACTAAATATTAGCATTAAATATTTTACATCTGCCTTAAATTCAACTGTTCCAATACTTATGCTCACATCAAATAGTGGGATGAACTCTAAAAGTGCTGTCCTTTTATTTGGTAAAACATGAATGTGTCGAAAGACCTAATAATAAAATGTGTTTTGTCACATAGTCATCTTTTAATCATATTTGCAAATGTCTTGACTCCACAGCATAGAAAGCAATTTTGTCTTTAATATATATTAATATATTATGTATATATAAAACATTTGAACTATTTATAAGATATATTCTTATATTGTAATAATACATACTATTGTACTGTAAAAAATAAAAAGCAGCATTTATTAATAATAATATTGTCACGAATCCGGTCTATAAACTTCTGTTCACTCACCACCAGAGGTAACCCGCTTTCCATATGGACTCTCACACTATACTGACTGCTACACATCACCCTGGACTACATTTCCCATGCTCCATTGCACTAATCACAAGCTCACATGAAACCAATCACACACAGCTGTAACCAATCACACATTCACTATATAACACTCACTCAGATCCTTTTCTAACTGCAGAGTATTGTTTAGTTATAACTACCTTTCCGTGCCATTCCGTGGTCTTTCAGTGTTCCTAGTTAGTCTCGCGTATTGTTCTGCATTTATCACTCCCCAAGTGTTAGCTGCTTTACCAAGCCATTCCGTGTTTCTATGTTCCAGTTCAATCTAAGTCTAGTCTTTTTGTTTTGCCTTGTTGTCTGTTACCTGACCTTCTGCCTGTTTATATTGGATTACCCCTTTTGTCAATCTCTGTGGATACTGTTCGCTGATCGAAGACCTGCGCTAGCCCTAGGAATATTCTTTGTCTTGCCTGTGCCATACCTGCACGCCTCTCATCTGGTCAGCTCCGTTACAGATATGATATGATAGATAGTTATTATAATAGTTATTATTACAGTACCTGCCAAAAGTTTGGAAACATTACAATTATTTGATTTTGAAATAAATCTCTTCTGCTTATCAAGGCTGCATTTGTTTGATCAAAATAAAGTAAAACAAACAAACAAAAAAAACGCAATATTGTGAACTATTATTAATATATATATATATATATGTATTATAAAATGTCATTTATTCCTGTGATGCAAAGCAGAATTTGCTGCATCATTACTCCAGTTTTCAGTGTCACATGATCTTTCAGATATCATTACAATTTGATTTGATGCTCAAGAAACATTTCTGATTGTTATCAGTGTTGAAAACATATGTGCTGCTTCATATTTTGTGGAATTGGTGATAAATTGTATTTTTTTCAGGATTTTTATCTTTGATTAATAGAAAGTTCAGTTAACAACATTTATTTGCATATATCATATATATTTATTAAATTTGTTGAAGCATTTATTAAATAGCAATCTTTTGAAACATTTTAAGTGTCTTTGCACTTCACTCACTTTTCATCACTATAATATATGATGAATAAAATTAATTTCTCTCTCTTTTTCTAAAATCTTACCATAAATGTTTGAGTAGTATCACTGTTTCCACAAAAATGTTAAGCAGCAAAAACTAAATAATAAAATAACTTTTATTATTTTATTTTATTTTATTTTATTTTTAATACTGATCTGCATGATTCAGGTGGGTCATGATTTTAGGCTGAGAAAAAAAAAAAAACTTTTTTAGTTGTGTTAAATGATAACGTTGTTTTAATTCAATATTCATCTCCAACCTTGAGAAATATTGTTTTGAAAAAGTGCTTAATCCCCCTCCTACTAAAGTTGTCTAGTATCTTCTTTTTCAGGCTGTATAGAAGCAGCTATCAAAAAAGTAATAAGACAGTACAGCATATATATTCCACCTCAAGTCCCCACAGGCCATATCAGCCTTAGTTCCCACAGACATAATGGGGTAACTTACCACATAAAAACAGAACAGTTTGTCATGGTCAGCCTAGAGGCAGGAGAAGAGGCAATGTCCATGGCCTACAAGGGAGACAGAAAAAAAAAGAATGATGATGAACAACACCCTGTGTTGAACTGAATCCACTTCATTAACACTAGAAGGTCAAAAAAACACATTGTTAGCAACTTGTCATTTTACTGGGGTGAAGTCAAAGATTGTGTGTAAAGCTTGGTGAGCTGTGCTTCACTCATTATATGGGATGTGAATTGTTCTCAGTATAGAAAAAAAGTTCCATGTGTTTACTTGGAATCAATAAAACTAAAACAATGGAATTGCATCTTACAGCCAATACACTCCAAACAGTTAGTCAAAGGTAAACTAACTTTAAGATTAAAGAAAAAAAAAAAGGAAATGCTTTTGGAATAAACTAGTAAAATCTTTAATAGAGTCATGAAAGCATTTTTTATGTTTTGTTTTTTTTTTTTCGTTTTTTTGTCTTTGTAAAATGTTCTGTCCAATAATGATCTGAAATGAACAAAATGTACTCAAGCAGCACACTGTTGCTATGGTTACCTTCTCAGGTGAATGATTTTCTGTTCATGAGCGTCTGTTTATCATTGGTAAGAACATCTTATTGAAGAAATCATACAAAAGTAGGTAAGAAACAAGCTGCCATGTTCCCTTCAGAAAAAAAAAAAGAAGAAAAAAAATTCTATTCAAATATTCATAATGTCAACAGCAACTGCAGCTCATAAACTTTAAGTGTATTTAAGTATTTGTAAAGCCACAGTAATAATGTCTCAAATCTTTTTGATAATACTGGCTAGTATTTTACAGTCAGCCACCACAACCCACACATTAAAATGATCGCAAAATATTATCTCCACACTGCTGCTTATGCCCTAGTTTTACATTATCAACATTGCTATATCAGGTACATATTCTTCAGGCATTTATCATAAATGAAATCCCCATCTCTTATTAACGGTAAACAATTTTTAGCATCTGACAGATAAGCTGTAGGTAAAAAAAAATTTAAAAAAATGGGAGGCTATTCTCTCTATAAAAAGCATGCATTATAATGGCTGAGCTGCTTAAATAGATTGAAGTGATGCCTTGTATCGCCTCACATTTCATTCAGGAAGAATCTATTTGACACTGAGAACAGTTTTTAACTTTGTGTCTTTTGAAGACTGAGGCTGGCAGTGAATGACTGCAATATAAGAAAGATTAGTGTATTAGAACATATGGAATTGGTGAGTAGGCTCCCCTGTGTGTTAAAAAGGGAGAGGGCAAAGAAAGTTGAAGGACAGCGAGAGAGGGAAAGACAGATGCATGATGAGCGATGAGACTATAGGTTGGAGACTGAGTTGCGCAATATTCAGATACAAAAAAAGTACTGCAGCAATACATATATGAAACAGCTGTGCAACTGATAAAAGAAATTACACTTTTTATAAAGAATGTTTAAGCATAATTGACTCTTTTTGCAGGTTACATCGATACACCAGTAAGTGGCAATAAATGTCTTGATAAGGGAGTCATTTATTAATTTATTCAAGTGAACTTTTTAAAAACACTGCTTCATTCACTGACTGTCACAAGACAGATTTTTAATGTTGAGTCATTGAATCAGTCACTGAAGCAATCCATTCAAACTCACTGATTCATTCTCTGGTTTCTTTCCTAAATCTAAATGTGTATTTAAATACAAGTTATTTAATATTAACTTTTATTTTATCCTTTACATGAACATAAATATACAACATTTGTCTTGTTTAATTACTATAACATTTATCTATATCTGGTGAATTATTATTATTATTATTATTATTATTATTATTATAGTTTTATACCTCTACTAAATAGATAATATTATTATTATTTTTATTTTAGCAGTTTTATACCTCTACTAAATAGATAAAAAGGTAGTAATTCTATGACCCTGCATTACTGTACCGAAGCGGAAAACTTTGGTATTGGGCCAGCCCTAAATTAGCCTAATGAACTGTATCTGTGCTTGCATGTGCATTTAGCCTTTCTGTTTTCAGTTAACAGGAGTGAAAATTTGTCATTATGTAGCATTAGTTGCCATGCCCTCCTCTCGTTTCCACAACCTGTACAGAGTTGCAAGTCATTAATGGCTTCATTCCATCAGTCTTGATTTTTTCTCGTTCACCTCCTCATCTGTCCTTTCCATATTTTCCGGGAATTTATTTTTTATGTTTTATTTTTATACAAGTATTCATCCGTATTTGTCTGCTAGGTATGTTGCATGTGCACATAGGGTCATGCCCTTAAACCAGGCTTTTTTCAAAAGCATATAAATGAACTAGGGATTTTCTCCAGTGTGCTTGAAGCCCATAGATTGCAGATGAAGTTTTCAACTTTATATGTGCTTTTGCTGCTCTGCACTAGTCCCTCTCTTGACCCTCTACGAGGAAATACACTATGTAGCCTAACCAAACTTGACTTGACTGGACTGAACTCTTACGCTGTGCTCTTCAATTACACTCTCTCAGCAACTACAGTGTATATACCAAGATATACTTTTATATATATTCAGCCTTTTAAATATTTACAAAAAATGTACTTGTTTCAAATAAATGCAGTTCTCTGAACTCTCTATTTATCAAAAAAAAAAAAAAAAAAAAAAACTAAATAATAATAAGGCATAAGAATTTCCACAAAATATTAAGCAGCACAAGTATAATGTTTTCTGTGCTCCAAATTAGAATATTATAATTATTTCTAAAGGATCATATTATATTGAAGTTCAGCTTTATCATCACAGGAATAAATGACATTTTAAAATACATTTAAAAAGCAAACTTTCTATGGTTTATTTATTTATTTATTGTGTGTGTAAAAATAAAGTAGGTTACTGTCTGTGTGTATATGTAATTTGGAAATTTACCAAACTATTAAAGCCTTACAAAGCCTAGAGGAAACTTGAAGCTAGAATTTGCCTCTTATTGCCAGAGATAGTCATGTTTCACAGTCTCCCTCTGAAGCCAGACTTCACGTCTCCAAAACAGAATTATGTATCCCCGGGGTCCAAAAATAAACCTGATGCTCTGTTTGGCTTTTGTCACCCTGCTCACATCCCTTTCGTTGCTAATCAGAAAAAGTCAATACTCTATCAAGCTTTGCCTGAGAAATCTGAGATGGACACAGTGGTGGAGCTCCTGCATGCTCCTCACCTCCATTCTCAGGAGCTATAAAGCAGAATGATTTATGATATTTATTCTCATAAAAGTCCCGTACGCTGTCTTGAAGCCTCAGATCAGCTCACTAGAGAACGGCACTGATGGTGAAGCAACAGTAAGTAAACACAAGGCACAACGAGGCGACAGCTAGCATTAGCATTAAGCTCTACCAGCCACCATCAATCAGTTCTGGAGACGCAAATCAGGATGCAAATTTCCAGTTAAACCTCAGGAGCAGTCGACATCAAAGCAGCACTCAAATGCACTATGCATGCCAGACTGCTGATGAAGATAACGGGTAATTGAACGTCATTGGCTTATAGGCTGGAAAACAACAGGAGCCATCAACTAGGCATTAATACCGATCCACTTCTGCTTGCATTCTTTTCCCAACTGTGTTTCACTGAGCACATGAACCTGCTGTGGTTTCAAATACAGAACACTGCTAGCCAAAATAGGAGCTCTGGCGGAACAACATTTTAATACATCACACTCATCTCCAGTGACATTTGTGCAAGTCTCAGACGTGATGTAGATTACTGTACCGTTCACAGTTAAAAGACTCTTATAAGTGATAATGGAGAGTACGGTTGTTTACAGACGCATTAGCACTCTGGAAACGATTCTCAAATCAGCAAATGCATCCACAAAAGCTAACAGTTGAAAATAGAAAAAGGTTTCTTGTCTACTGAGACCCAGAAAACATCAATTTTAAATACACAGTGGTGAAAGCACTAAACAGTTATTATAGTGCAAAAACCTGCATCTAATTCAGTTCTCAACATTTTCTAAGGCTTCTGAAACTAGGAGTATTAAGAGTCAAATAATTAATTGCAATTCATTTTGTGATTCCTGACATTCTCTCTCTCTCTCTCTCTCTCTCTCTCTCTCTCTCTCTCTCTCTCTCTCTCTCTCTCTCTCTCTCTATATATATATATATTCCAAACAAGTAGTTATGAGAAAGAAAAAAGGATTTTATTAATAATCAACATAAGAACACCTCTTAGTGACCCTTATTTTAATACAGCTATTTAAATTACCTTCAGTCATCTTGCAGCCCTCTTAGATGTTTTCTGAGGTCCCCTTGTTGATTTGCATAATTCTTTTTGTGACTCAGGTGCTAAAGTAACAGCGTGAGCAAATAAACAATGCTATCAGTGGACGTTATTCGTTCTCGGTGAATTCCCTCCTCAGTGTTTGCTGGAATAATTTCAGAATAAACCCTTAAACCAGAGGCCTCAATTTACATGGTGAGAGAGGAACTGAGGGGAACTTTAATTGAGTTGTCTGCTAGTTCCTAATAAACCATCTTGTGTGCTTCAGTAAACAGTGTCATATTTTCCCAGCGGATGTAGCTGACACATATTAGCTCATGTGAAATACAGGCCACTGAATGCAAATCACCACAGACTTTCCCACCACTTAAAAATACCTAATCTACTTTTTGCTTATACCCCCTCCATGGAATATTTCAGATACCTGTTTTCACATTCAATTTGAAAGTGGTAGTGCGCATTCATTGAAACTGCATAGAAAAAGAAAGACCAGCACTTTATTCACAGAGAAAGTCTTATGGGTTTGGAACAAGATGAGTGCAAGATTAGGCTGATTACATAAGATAGTTAACACATTTGGAAAGTTGCTAATCAGCTAAACAGAGAACCTGAAACCTTGTATTATGAGTTGTGTCTTTGTTTCATGAAAAAAGCCTGATGATTTAACTGTAACAAAAGAAGACTAAGTAGCTCTGGTGGATTCAGTGATGTTCCATAATTCATACTAGCAAACATCATTAGTAATTTATGGTGAGGCAATGTTGTGGATATAGCTGTTAGCAAAAAGAATGCGCAAACTCATCAGTCATGTTTGCACATATTTCACAGTTTGGCAGGGGAAAAGCAACATAATTGAATACTTTTAAACCTATGAATGTCTTAACTGACAAGAAAGTATTTGTAAAGATACTTTTTACTAAAGATTTACTAAAAATGTCTAGCAATCAAAACCTTTTATTTGAAAACATAGCATCAAGCTAACAGATTAATTAATTTGTGTGTGTATGTGTGTGTGTGCAAACTAGAGTGTTAATTACATAAAATCATAGCACTCTAATGCGTTACCGTCTGCTTAAGAGTGCTGTTATTAAAAGCACACTCCATTTCAGAGTAACAGAATGTCATTCAAATCAATCTTAATCAGTTCTGTGTCAGCATCAGAGTCACTGAGTGCACGGTTTAAGTGTCAAACATCTAATTTAATGTGATATTATAAGTGATTCAAAACCTGCGTTACAACCCATTCGGCTATCCTCTCGAGAGGAGGAAAAGAAAAAACGTGATCACTGCCAGAAAAATAATAACGCTGATAATAATAGCATTGACGCAATTAAAGTGGGTATGATTGAGGCGGGTTGAGGGAGGAGACTGCAATTCAGACGGGATTCATCGGCTTTTCACTTTACATGCTAATGCAGCAAGCACTAGACCGGCAACGGAAACCATTTGTACTTTTTTGCAATTAAAATGATTCGCCCCAATTCTATTTCAATCATGCCTGGTATTTTATTTTCTTCTCTCTCTCCTCTCTGGCAGTGGTTGAGAGTCTGAGGTGGCACTCAAAGAGAGAGAAATCTCCCGACAAATGAACAGAAACATTGTCATCAAGTAAAAAAGAGAACAGAAATTAATGTATGCCAAATGCTTTCATCCAAGTCCAATCAGCACTTTTCTAAAACAGAAGTTTGGAAAGGTACATGGCAGTTTGCTTTGTAGAATAAAGCAGAGTGATTCTAATTAAGTACATCCTCACTTATGAAGGAATATGACAACATAAAACCAATGCATAATTCTCTTCATCTAGCTATGTCTTTCTTACTTTATATTCTCTTCAAACGCTGTCTTTCCCAGTGGAGTGAAATATGTGAGTGCTGAAATGTGGAAGCAAATTTCAGATCTCTCTCATACCCTTTTATCACAAGTATAACACATCACCTCGCAATGCAATCCACATCAGCGAGAATTCACCACATGTTAAATACAGTGTTAATTGACTATTAGCAATCCAAACTCCAAATGAAACAAAGTTGAAATTTAATGAAATATTACCAGACATTACCAGAAAGTCCAGAAGTTAAATATATACATTTAGGTTATATATATATAGATCAAAACACAGTAAAATCAGTAATGCGTTCTTGCTGAATTAAACTATTAATTTATTTGAAAAAATATATATATATGTGTGTGTGTGTGTGTGTGTGTGTGTGTGTGTGTGTGTGTGTGTGTGTATATATATATGTATGTTAGTGTAGTGATTAAAGTGGGAAGTGAAAATCATTGTCGCTTCATTTCACTCACATACTCTGCATTCGAACTGCTGTCTAACTAAAGCTTGACAGGCAAGATTATAATGAGATACACAGTATACTGTCACTGGTAAGTGCTAATAAGAAAATATGACTGTGTTCTATTAATTCTCCTGTTGCACTCTGGATGTTTGCCGGATCACCGCTGAGCTTAGTCATTGAGATCATTTTTGTGATGACCGAAGTGTCACTAATGATCTGCAAACATGCAAACAGTAGATGATGAAAAATACAGGGGACACTCTTGTCATAACACACAGTTCAAGCTTCAGTGTGTAATGGACGTAAATAAAGGACAATGCACACTTAATAAGTGAAACTAAAAAGTAACAGCATAGCATTTTTCCAAGACCTTGAAAAACACTACAGCTGGTTTTCAGACTCACAATCTCTGACCATAAAAAGTATGCGGAAAGAGATTAATATGCTAATAGTTTACGCAAATGAGTCTTTGAAACACTTGTGTGTTCCACAATAATGTCTCTAAAATTTAGATTAACATATTACCTAAACATATCAATCACATTTTAATACATTATAACAAAGACAACCTCAGGGATCCTGTACTTTGCCTGTACTATTTGCCAATACATTTCTATTCATTTGTCCAATACTTTTTTATTCATGTGTGAAGAAAAGACTTTTTAAGTGGAGATCACAGTTATAAAATGTAATTTCCAAAACTTAGCTGACAAAACACAAAATTATGTTTTGAATTCTCTGGGGTAGAACTGACTCTGAAATGTTAAAAATAAAGTTTAAGCAAAAATAGCTTTTTTCCCTAATGTATATTATTCTTCCAAACCACAAAATCACATTTTGAAATTCTCTGGTATAAGACCGGGAGACCAGAAAACCATTTTAGACTGTTATAAGCCATTTGTTTAGCATTGTGATCTACACAATCTACACAGAACCAACTAGAGTCAACCCAACTATTCAATCAGCACCAGACTAATAATTACAAATAAGTATTTGTAAGGGCAATAGATTAGCCACTAAACAATGAATAAAAGTCCATTGCAAACACTCATTAAAGCCCAGTATTTTCGCTGATGATTCGCCTGTGTAGCACGATAAGCATTTCATTTCTGCGCTTCCGAAGGACCAACATGCCGTCATGTGTGTCTGCGAGTGCGGTCGTCACAGACATAATCTGTCAAGCAGAGGACAAAGCTGTGTCTCGATATGGCATCACAAGATATGGGGTTTTAACCAGGCAATAAATCACTGCAACAGCAACAAAACACAAAAAACAAACTCATGAATCTTCCTGAAGACCCTGTGCTGATCTTTTTCAAGCACAGACACAACATGTTAGCATATCACTAGTTCATATTTATACACAGCCAGCATATATGTGATATGCATTCCTCTGCCATGCTGCGAGTATCCAGAGATCTGAAACTACTTCATCCACAAGCCTATTTCCTCATTTTTCTTTTGTCATATAATATGTGTTTGATTTTGTCAAGCTAATGATTAATTTATCTAGCCAAAAATATCCAATCCAATGTCTTTGTTCGTGTTTGTGGGAGTTTGATGAGGCATTTTTACCGGATAAGCAATAATGAATTATTAAAGAAGCTGAGGCCTTTTTTTCTGTGGAGGAAGTGGAGCCAGAAAGGAAGCTTATGGGCTGTTTCCTGGAATGAAATGCACCCACAGCAACCAGACAATCTGCCTGCATAAGCACATTAATGTACAGTCACTGTCAACACCATTGGATTTGCACTGCTTTTGTTTTTTGATTTGTGCAATAAAATCGACTTTCCTAACAGACACACACAAATGCATATACCCTTCCACGTTCCGTGAACATTAAGTGCTTTTACTGTAGTCTCAGATAGCTCATCCTGGAGAAATTATAGCTTCAAGTTTCACATTTTCTGTTCATCACCCATTTTTTTTTTTTTTTTTTTTTGCATGGTTTCAATTACTTTGGTTAACTGTTTCTGCTCCCGCACTTCAGTTTGTCCTCTGGAAACCACAGGCCGAAATGCGATACATGGAAATTACGTTAGTGAAACACAGTGTGTTGAGAGCAATGATTCTCTCTATTCAGTGTGACAGGTACACATTTACAGTTTTTCCTCAGACGATTTTGCACATTTCTCCAATTCAAGGTCAGCTAAATTCTCCAATCTAAGATTCTTTCATAGCAGTTAAAGCAACACCTCAGCCGAAAATGAAAATTCTTGAAAATGAACGACAATTCTTTCATCATTTACTCACCTGTATGATGTTCTTTCTTTCTTCTGCGACAGATGATATTTGGAAGATTTTTTTTTTTTTTTTTAGCCCATGTAATCAAAATCAGTGGGGTCCAAAACAACTAAAGAACTGCAGAACAGAAAGCACAGACATTTCAAAGGTCAAATACGCTACCATTCAAAAGTTTGGGGTCAGGAAGATTTTTTACTGTATTTATTTATTTGAAAGCAGCAAATCAGCATATTAGAATGATTTCTGAAGGATCATGTGACACTGATGAAATTCACCTTTGCCAGCACAGGAATAAATTACATTTTGAAATATATTCAAGGTCAAGGTCAAGGTCAAGTTTATATATATATAGCACCTTAAAAGCAACGAGTGCTGACCAAGGTGCTGCTCAGCCAAAACATCAGAAAATCAACTAACAAAAGCATTAAGACAGTATAAAATTCGAAATCCTTAAATAATACACTAAGTAATGCAAAACATTACCAAAAAAAAAAAAAAAAAAAAAAAAAACAGAAACAGAAATAAAACTAAAAAGTATTTTAAAGTTAAGCAAAAGCCTGAGAGAGAGAGAGAGAAAAAAAGTTGTTTTAAGAGATGATTTAAAAGAAGATAACGTTGGGGACCAAAAACTGAAAAAGCTCTAAAACAGAAATTAGCTATTTTAATTTGAAAATAATATTTCACAATGCTCTGGTTTTTAGTGTATTTTTAATAAAAATGCAGCTATGGTGAGAATAAGAGAAACCCCCAAAATGTCATCACATTTACATCTGCAGTGTTAGTATGACTCACAGAACAGAAAGTGGAATTTACCCAAAAAGTTCACTCAACTGTCATAACTTTGCCATGTATAAAATGTGAGAAAACTTAGAGCAAAGAAATAATGAGGACCCTGGAGAAAGAGTGAGGAGAAAAAGAAGAGGTGTAGGACTGAGAAGAGGTGGAGTGGGTAGAGAGAGGAGAACGAAGATGAAGAAGGAATAAAAAGGAGTAGGGAAGGGTGGAGGAGGTGAAAATAGATGATAGGAGAGAAACAGAGGATGTAAGAAGAGGAGGAGAAGGCATTTAAAGAGTTGATGAAAGAGCAAGAGGAGATGTAGATGTGAGAAGAAACGAGCTGTAGCAAGAACAGAAGAGCCGGGATGAGAGGCACTCTAACTGACTATGTAATGAGTTATGGTTTCTAAATGAGAGCGGCTAAACATGGTCAACAAGGATCCAGCATCACCATCTGTGCTGTCATGGAGCTGTACAATAGCAAGACTAATTTCTTTTACAGTCCTCATCCTATTTCCACAGGAAGCAAAGGGTTTCTTGTGGTTTAGGACAATGTCCAATTTCACCATGCAGTCGTGGTGCGTGAGTGGTTTAGTATAATCACTTTCCACCACACTCTCCATTTCTGAATCCATTTCTTCTCCACTTGGAGATGGAAAGTGTTCGACCGCTGCCTTTATGACAAAGTAACTCTACTCCAAACAATCGAAGTGGCTCTCAGAGATATAAAGGCATGTGTGTGCAAAATCTAAAGAATATGATTGTTTTAAATAATCCAATCAAGTCGAGGATTGCCCAACTCGAGCTGAAGCTATAACAGTAAATGAACACTGGTAAACGGAAGTGCTTTGCTAGCAGGGTAAATAATTCATTAAAATGCATTTTAGAGCTGATTAATTATATACACTATATATTAAATTAATCAGATACTGTACATACACAATACAAACAAAGGTTTATGTTCACTATACACAGTTTTCACACTGGTTTTGTTACATGTTGGTACCTCTTGAAAATGGTATTTTCAAAAAAATAAAAAATAAATAATTAATAAAAAAAAGGCAGATTTAAAATATTTGGTTTTATATTCAGTCCAATTGTATATAAAATATGAACATAATTTACTAAGATATTTTGTTTAATTTTGCTCTTCTTGTCAACTATAATAACTAAAATTAAATGCCATTTTATTTTAACTAAAACTGTGTGTGTGTGTGTATATATATAATGTGTGTGTGTGTGTGTGTGTGTGTGTTTTGTTTTGTTAAAAATAAACAAAATAGATCATGCAAATAATTTTGGACACCACTGATTTTTCTGAAATATGTAAAATCAGTTGAGAAAACCTGTATTGGTAATCACAACATGGCACAATCTCATGATGACACATGCTCATTTACTCTGGGCCCATTCTGTTTCAAAGGATAAGATATTTGCGTGCTAATTCTTTGAGAAATTAGGAATGAAGCATAGCCTGATAGTCTTGGCTCTTAGTTATAGGTTAATCTGTTCTACCCCAGAGGCATTCACGTTTCAGGATTACACATTCCCAGACCCAATCCAGGCAGAGGAAGACAGGCAACATGAATGCCAATCACGTCCGCGAAAATGGAAAGATGTGATTCGCCTCACAACGAGATCTGCATGAAATGCAGGAAGCTGTAAAAGGGGTGCTGATAAGACACAGGTGAGCTGATAAGCCATTGGCTCTCTCTCCTCCGCGCCTTTTCTCCTTCCCATCATCCTTATTTCCGATCTTCATTCAACGTCAAAAGGGCCAATTGGAAATCACCGGAGCCATAAGGCGCTCAACCCGAGGCGCTACTGTGACTCATACCTACATTTCTGCATTATACAAAAAACATTATCGCCTGTCCCATAGGGAAAATAACAGCATTTTTGGTTAGGCACCTGCAATCATCGCATGCTACAATGACACACTCCTGCCCCCGTTATCATGTTTGGACTTGTTCTAGTCAGTGACCCAAAAATAAACAGAGCATATGCAACAAAATGGAAGTGATGATATACATGTGTGCACTTAGGCCTTCCTGTGTACCCTTATAGGGGTTCCTGAATTAAACATGAGCTTGAGCCCAGTGTTGCAATGCAGAGGCTGTACAGCTGCTTACCTGCTGTTCCTCATAAGCTTGCGCACACCACTCCATGTGTAAATTCATGCTCCTCTGATTCTGCAACGTACCACTGCAATTCTGGCCAGATAAAAGCCACTTCCTCTGCAGGGACATGATGGGGTCTAATGAAGCTTTCTGAAGGACTGGGGGAAAAGTGCAGCAACCTTTCTGCAAGGTTCAAGCCACTATCATGATTACCACTACTATGATTACAGCGTAAGCGCTTTAATATGACGACATGCCATTTTATAAACTTCCTTTCAAAGGGATAGTTCACCCAAAAATCTCAGTGTCATTCCAAATTACTATGCGTTTCTTTCTTATGTGGAACATTATGATATGTTGAAATAATAATGGCTATAGTTAATGAGGAAATGAGGAAATTCTGTCTAAATATAAAGAATATTAATGTTGAAAGTCACAACTACAACTAAAACAAAAACTGCATAGAAAAAAAATCTAAGAAATTGCATGGCTCTTCACAGTGGAACTATATGTGTTTGTCTAAAACTGAAATGCCCTAAAAGATTGATTAGCATTACTGTTCATATCAATATTGGGGTTCAAACATTGACTTTCATTATATTGACAAAAACACATTTTTCTAATGATTTTTTGTTCCACAGAAGAAAGTATTCATTAAATGAGACTTACTGCAATGCTATATCAATGCTATCAGGTTCTTGTCAACAAGGAGTTTGCTGGAAAATTAAAAAGATAAAAAAAGATGAAATGCTTATGCTCCCGTAGACAAATCATCACAGCGGAAATAATGTGCTTTAATGGAGGTTTGCAGTGGATTTTTATTCATTGTTATTGGCAAATCTCTTGCATTTACAAAAACTTTAATTATTTACCTGGTGCTAATTGAAGAGTCAAGTTGGCTCTAGTTGGTTTATGTAGATTTTACTGATAAACACCAAAGTAGAGTATATAAATGCTAACAGCTTCCTGTCTGAATGTTGACAGTCAAAACTACAACTAAAACAAAAACTGCATAGAAAAACATCTAAGAAATTGCATGGCTCTTCACAGTGAAACTATATGTGTTTGTCTAAAACTGAAATGTCCTAAAAGATTGATTAGCATTACTGTTCATATCAATATTGGGGTTCAAACATTGACTTTCATTATATTGACAAAAAACACATTTTTCTGATGATTTTTTGTTCCACAGAAGAAAGTATTCATTAAATGAGACTTACTGCAATGCTATATCAATGCTATCAGGTTCCCTTGTCAACAAGGAGTTTGCTGGAAAAAAAGTAAAAGATAAAAAAAATGAGAAAACAATGCTTATGCTCCCGTAGACAAATCATCACAGCGGAAATAATGTGCTTTAATGGAGGTTTGCAGTGGATTTTTATTCATTGTTATTGGCAAATCTCTTGCATTTACAAAAACTTTAATTATTTTCACCTGGTGCTACTTGAAGAGTCAAGTGTTGGCTCTAGTTGGTTTATGTAGATTTTACTGATAAACACCAAAGTAGAGTATATAAATGCTAACAGCTTCCTGTCAACAACAAATTTAATGGGACGTTTATGTAAGAGCTGATTAATCTCTAGTTACACTAAGAGCAGAGATGTATAATTAAGTGATTCCCCAACAGAAACCAGACAACTCAGGACAAAGTATCAGAGACTAGTGCTTGAATTCGACCAATAATCTTGCCAAAAACTTTTTGCTTGAAGTCCCATAATTTTTGCCCCCCTAGTAATTGGTACCAGCCCAGCGTCCAAGAAAGGCAAACTCTCTCTGTCAGTGGCACACACATAGGCTCCTTAAAAGAGCTATTTCATCCAAAAATATTTTTTTTTTTTACCTTTCAAAATATCTTCTTTTGAGTTTTGGAGAGTAAACAAAATCCTACAGGTTTGGGAACGCCATGAACGGGGTCCAAAAATGATCACATAATTTTCATGTTTGGGTGAAACTCTCTCTTTAACTGGTACCCATCATGCAAAAACAAATGAATAAACCACATCTTTAGATCCTTTGAAGATGTTTCAAGGAAATGTGTTTGAGTCTAGATTCTCTGTAAAAATACATCAAACAAAATACAAGTTTGTTCATCTGTTCCGAGCCAGCAAGCTTTCCCTAGTTTCTTGAAATGGTTGTGCTTCACCTTCTTATTTATAATCAATGTTTATTCATTCGCAGTCAAAGGTCTATTTCAATTACTGCTTGCTTGAGCATTCCCATGAATCATATGTGGGTGCAGCTTAGATGAAATCATTAGTGTGGCGCTGCAGTCAGTTAGAGAAGAAAAAGATTCGCAACAGACTCATTTTCAAAGCACTACTGGCTCCCCCAGAAACGTGTCTCAGCTGCAGTCTAACACACCCTGGTTGGATCTTTTGAATTATCCAGAGACCTCTTGTGAGCTGAATCAGAGGTCTTTGTGTAAGGGCAGGAAAAAACATAACTAATTCAATTTCTCCCCACAGGGAGGACAAGCCAACCTTGCACTATTCCTCTTCCTGAGTGAGACAAACTGAACATTAAAAAAAATAAAACAAAATAAGAAGAAGAACATTTGAGAAAGAACAACTTGGGTTTGTCCTTATTTCCTCAAGGAAAACATAGAGAACTATTATCAGGTTTCCATTATAAGAATGGAAAGTGAAAGAAGGATGATAAATTTTGGGAAAGACGAAGCAAAGAGAAGGTTCAAGCTTTCAGGTTTATCAGAACAAAAACTGCTTGGGTTGTGGACTTTTGGTCAAGCAATATTTTAGTGCTGAGCTTGCTCATTTTATTGTGATTCAATGCTCATCAGTGGTTGCTCATTTATGAAGAGCTCAGTTGAAGTTTCACAGAAATAGCATGGGGGTAATAGCGAACACATTTCCCTAATCTACTTTTCCTTAGAGGGAAAAAGCATCTAATTTTTAAAAATATTTTCTTTCACACCTTTTCCACAGTTGTGGCTTATCTCCCTTCTGCAGTATTTGCCTTTTTAGTTCTCCCAATGTCATGCTACAATTCTTTCCACAATCCCCCCTCTGTTCTCTAACAACAAATGGCCGCTCGCCTCTTTTTGTCTTCAGCGACAGCAAAACTGTCTGTTTTTCTTATTTTTGAAGCTCTCAGCCTCTTCCCCAATCCATTGTCTCCAGTTTCCCATTGTCCGTTGGCCGTTTGCTGCCTGTTATTTATGGTTCTGGAGAACTGCAGGGGCAGAACCCAGTAACCCGTTGCTAAAACACATGGGCCGTTCCTGCCACTCTTGCCAAGAAAACATTATGTTTTAAACTTACTGTCAGCAATTGCACCCCTACAGCCCCATGCATACAGTACATATGTTAAGGCAGGGTTTGTCTACAGGAAAGCTCCACAATTAATACTTGCTAAGTGCTAAATTTGGTACCGGGAAATAAATAAAATGAAATTATGCACCACAATCTGGTGACTTGATTAGGAAATTATTAGGAATGTTAATTTAAATCAACAGTATTTGTGGCATAATGTTGATCACTCAAACAATTATTACAGTGTGCCGCTTACTGTGGAAGGGAATTAGGTCAGACTGTAAACTTTAAAATACTCAAAGTATAGCCAAAAGACACAAACAAAAATTCAAGCAAAATGCATACATTCAAAATGGATTTTATATCTAATTGTAATGCATAAATATTTAAAAGATACATTAAAACACTGTATTATATATGCATTAACAATAAAAAATAAGGGATGATGGGAATTTGATTTAACATGTGTAGCATCTATAGGGAGAGCACAAGTGTACTTGTTACAGTGCTTTAGTGCAGTTTGATTGTTATTCTGGATCTACCTTAGTGATTAAATACCATTTAGGAATTAAGTTAAAAGATTAGCCTCTACTAAAGGGTTCTGGGTTCTCATTATTTTCAAACATTCCCCTAACAATTCCAACACACGAATCAAGAACACTAGGTTGCTAGACCAGCCAGGCAGAGTGTCTCACATTTTGCTGCTACTGTAAGGCAAGCGATACTGGGGTATTGGGTCAGGCTGCTTATATGACGACTTTGCACTTTCGGATCATCATAAACCAGAACGAAGAAAAAGCCGATTTGGAGTCCAGACAGTTGAATACAGACAACCGTTAAACTGTCACTCTTTTAGTATGTAACCCGCACATATACCGCAGTATATAGAGCCGAAGAGAGCTGATGTTAGAGTTTACCATTGCCCAGCGCTGTGTCTATTGATTCCCCTCCAGGTGTAGAATGACTAGGCCAATGAAAGTGAAGAGTACTCTGCTACCTCTCCAGCCTCTCAAGGTCAGGGGCCTGAAGAGGACACCACAGCCCTATGAAAGAATATCTCAGCTATTCTCTTCTGCTATCCCTTAGTCACAGGGAACCTCTAGCTCAAAATATTTAACAAAGAGAGAGCAGTATGGCTTTTTAATAGATTGAGTTTTCTATAAAAAACATATGAAAAGAGAGATAAGGAAAGAGAGAGAGAGGAGATAAGACTATAACGAATAGATTTTATACATATAAAAGGATATAGTTTTGGCCTAATTGAACTACTTTGGGTCACCAAAAATTTAGGTTTACAGTCTTTCTCAAAATTTTAAGACTTTGTTTTTTTGCTTTTGCTAACAATACCACTGTGTGATAGCGGCATTGCAAAAAACATTACAGACATACTGTACAAGTATACTATTATAAAGAAGAAATGAAGATTTCTTGAAATTGCTATTTGTTGGTCTATATGCCACATATTGCAACTTCAAAATGAACACAAACATGCATATATATCAAAACCTTTCATTTCTGTCTGCATGGAGAATTATCTTCACATCACACAATATGTTTCAGAGTGAAAACAGACAGTGTGAATGTTTAATCCACACTTGGCACACATATAGTACGTCCCAAGACAAAACAGCAGAGAACAGAATGACATGCCTCTTTTCCTTTTTTTTTTAAAAGAAGCCACTGTAGATCAGCTCACATTAGGCTAAACTCTCTGTCCAGCCTCTCTCAAATGTAGACCACGATTCATAACACTGCCAGTTAGTGTTCTCACCTCTTATTATGTCATCTCCTCTGTCTTTCTTCAACTCTTTCATTGCCTTATTCTTTGGCTCCCTCCTCTCTCTTCTTCCGACATCTCATATCTCTTCCCTTCATCTTTCTACCCTCCTCCACTCACCTCTTCACCTCTCCCCATCTATCCACACCAACCTCTTCTCAGTCCTACACCTCAACAAAGTCATGAACATTGTATGAGATAGTATTGGCATTTTCAGCACTGTGTGTATTACTACCCAATGTCAATTCGATCTCTATGCATTTACATTTAACATTTATTAATTTAGCAGATAGCAGTTTTCCAGACAATATAATATTATTGTACACTTACTTTCATGTTTATTAACACACTAAAGTACTAAAAAAGTGCCATTTGTAGTAACTGTGTGTGTTTGTGTCCACTTTGTACTTTTATACCTGATTATAATTTAAACCTACAGTATAATACATTAGTTTTGCATGGGTTTTGAAGCATAAACTTTGAGCGATCAAGCTACTTGCATTATATGGACTCACAATGATGGATTATTTTTTAAGCAAAAATTGGTTTTAAACAGCTTTGTTGGTGGTTTTTTTTATTTATTTATTTATTTATTTTTGCACACAGTATATCCAGTGTGATTTTTCCCTGACTAGAATACATATTACCAGATGGGATATAAAGAAAACCAGTATTAGCTATCTGCCTGGGCTGCCAACATTGGCTCCCTCCTGCAACTCTGGGCCCAGTTCCCGAATCACCTTTAAAAGACCGCAGATGTTGATTGGCTAGGGCATTACCAACCACGCTCTCATTCCTTCCTGGCCTCTATGCTGCCCTTATTCTCTCTCAGCCCCTCATTGCATTTCCTCTCGGAGAGGACTGGAGTGTCTGTGAGTCAGCTTTAGGATGCATTACACCTGCAAATCTGGTGATGTGTTCGGTTTTTGTCTTGTTTTTTTTCCATCTCCTTACATTGTCCTGAGAGAGATTAGCTAGGCATAACTGGTGATATAAATAAACCCTCCATCCTGAGAAACTAAAGAGGCCAAGCAGGAGGAGCTGCGAACAATTCGGAAACCTCAGGGCAGTTTTAATATTCATTCGGGAGGGGATGAGAGGATGGGAGGAATGGATGGTCTCTCTCTAATCTATAATAAGGGCTCTGTAGGGCTCCACCTGCCAAAATGAGGCATCAAATGATCACTCATTCTCAATGACCCATTAGGGTGACTCTTGTGTTTACAGCCCGCAATCCTACACAAAGCCCCTTATTGAGCTGCTGCCCTGATTTCTAGCTAATTGGATAGCGGCTGTTGTTCCTCCTCGCTGCTTTGGAGTAGGTGGTTTATAAGATTGAGCACATTCTCTATTCTTCCTTTTACAAGGTTGATGTATTTTGCACCCACTCTCAGACCCAGGATCTGTCACTAACTTTGATAAAATTGGGCTGGAGATTGTCTAATTAGGTATCATTGTAAACTCATAACTGGGCCATTTTGTATCCATGTTTATTTATTTGTCAAAAAAAAAAAAAAAAAAAAAAAAAAAAAACTTCATTC
>NC_056610.1:26429440-26489440 GCF_018340385.1 Cyprinus carpio
TGACAAATGGTTTGCTGCAACTTAGTATTTTAGCAATAGATCAACAGTACAAAGATATGCGACGTGTAACCACAGCAACAGATGAAAGAAATGACTAATTGAGGAGTGAAAAGCACATTTTGTTATTAAAGTTTACAGCAGACCTGAATTGAAAACTCCCACGCCGCATTGGTTTTAATGTGCCTTTCCACTATTCGTATGAGATCATAACTGGATAAAAAAACCATGACATCCCATCATCCATCAGGATGTGTCTAAACAACATAAAGGGGGGAACATGTCCATTTGCTGTTTAATAGGTTACGACACCTCAGTATTTGAGGAGTGATGTCCGTGGGGAACATTTTGTGTGTGTGTGCTGGAAAGAATCAATGGGACAATAGTTTTAAATAAAAGTTACTGTAAAGGTCAAGAATTGCCCAAAAGCAGTAGTTATATTAAATTACAGTAATTATTTATCCGATAGACCTGCTATATTTATCCTAGCAACAATATTTCAAACATCTATAATGATTGGTGCTTTTATGGACTTGCATTATACTTGTAAAACATACATTATACCTGTTTTATATATATATATATATATATATATATATATATATATATATATATATATATTCCCCATATATATCCTTTTTTTCTTCTGTTTTAAGTTTTCTGGATTTTGTTTTTTCCCCATTTAAAATTTTCTACACTCCATTTTAATAGTAATATTATTATTTTTTAAATAAAAAACATGTCTAATAAAATTATGAAACAAAAAAAGTTTAAAAGATTAACAAAAATTACATTAAGGCCTTATAAAATGTTTTCCCCCCTCAAATTTAGTTTTATTTTTACCAAATTCAGTTTTCCAATACTTCTCTTGATTACATTTTAATGGTTTCATTAGATTTTAATAATCAAAATTATCTCTAATTAACTGATTTCATAAATCAAAAAGCTTTTAGTATTTTATTTATTTGTTTTCCCAGAAATACTGTGTTGTTACATTTTCTAATAAATAAATGCACCTTAATATTCACAGTCACTTGTCCATATTGCATTCTGATTCAACTGTACTGACCTACTTTTGATTTATTAATCCAAAAATTTGGCAAATTCCATGACATTCTGTGTTATACAGTAAATTCTGTATTTATGCCTGGATTCCACATCACACATCGCAGATATATACACATATATATTTTTATTATTAGATCCAATAATAATAGGATAATTTAGGATAATTTAAACTATTTAATATATAGCTTATGGTTTTATGCCAACAGCGACATTGTACAATATTGCAAAAATAATAATTCACAAAACAGGTTTCCTAAACCCTAAGGTCCCAAATTCAAGCACTTGACTGAGCTAGTAGTAGGACCAATCGTAAACTTATGAATAGTAGTCTTGTAGCTAACTTTACACACTTTAACAGAAAAAAAAATAAAATAAAATAAGAGATGACACACTTCACCGTTAAGGAAATGTGACTGTGCCATTACAAAACTGTGACCAAATTCAACAAGAGCATGAATGAGTATGTATTTGGGTGCCGGTGTCCTGTCCTGCCATTCCTGTTTAAAGCGTTTCTGTTGATTTCAAACTTGCATATTCACCAAAATTTCCTGTCTGTGTGGAAAACAGATTTGGTTTCCTGACAGCGACTCAAACCTTGACATATTTCCGCAGCTTCATTCTAACCACTGGCAGTAATGTCACCTCATCCCTCTTCAACATGGTTCAACTAAAGAATCCTTGGTAGAAACGATAGATTTACACTGAGACACCTGCATGACGCAGCATAATTCTGTATGAATCTGGAAAGGAGGCATTGAGGTTTACCCTCAGCGGTTGCATTGGCTCCGTGCTACTGCAGGGTGGGTTTTCATTCGGTCTGTTGGCAGTGGCTGTGGGTTAGAAGAGGGCATGTTGAGTTGTTTGCATTGGCTGCATGCTGTTTGTTTGGGCTTTAATCTCTGAGGCTTTACAGTGGCACCCAGTGGCCAGGAGCAACAGCTCAGCAGTAGCAGCACAGTGTGGATAGCACGCCTGTCCTCTCTCCAACTCTCTGCTTAATGGTCTGATACATTAATAAGGCCGTCAGAGGGCTAGTGTGGATAGAAGAACTGGAGCGGTTTTATGTACTATGTGCACTAAGTGCCCACTAACCCAAGATTAAACTGCGCTTGACTTCACAGTCCTGGGGTTCACTTCTGATAGTTTTTCATGTTTTGAAGGGTGCAAGTGTGGGAAATAGAGAGAATCCTTATTTTTATTTTTTTAAGCACACCGTGGTTTAAATGTATGCATTCATGTTTTCAAGTGATAAAAAAAACCTTTATTAGTTTCTCTTATGTTACTGTTTTAAAAAATAAATAAATAAATGGTATACTGAAGAACTGTCTAGCTCAGGGGTTTTCAAACTGGAATACAAGCCTGTAAAAAAAGAAAAAAGAAAAAAAAAAGAAAACCATAAGATTTGTATTTTTTACGGTTTACATTTCACAAATGTAAAACTTTAACTTAAGAAATGCATAGTGAAGTGCTGTCTAATCCAGAGGTCCTTAAGAAATATAGTATAGTAATAATGAATATATTATTAAATTGTCTTTTTAAGGCTGGTAAAGTGCATACATTAAATGTAACTACATTTAATAGATTTTTTTTTCAATTTGTGTTTATCATTTTTTTTTATTTTTATTTTTTACTTTTGTTAAATCTAAGATACATATCACCTTAATAAAAGGTTTGATAAAGTAAACAATTTGATTAAGTAAAATGAGAATGTTAAAGTCAATTAAGTTCAGAATCAATTATTCAATTTTGTTGTCTACATACTATATGGTATATATCACATTTTAATATTTAAGAAATTTAATTTCTCTCATTAAATACTTATTATTTCCTTGTACTGTCTTATTTTTGTCTTATTTTAGATAGAAAAATAAGTTTGAAAACAGCTGGTCATATCACCTCAGACACCTTTTAACCATACTGGCAAAGGATTCTGGGAACCTATACTAGCTGGAAGACTCTTGTCATCCTCCAACTCTTCAAATGATGAATTACAAAAAGCAAAAAATACAAAAGTAAACACAGACATGGGTGTCTTTATTTTAGAGTGCATGCCAGCCAAGTGGAGGTCCAGTAAAACTCCTTTCCTCTCTGAGCGTGTGCGTTTTCAAGCCACGGCACAGCTGGCCGGTGGGCACAATGGGCTGATTCAGGATCAGTGTTGGTAGGTGGCCACAGACTGTGCTCTGTTAGGATCTGTTTTTCTGACCGTAGCATTTAACATGAGGCCTGTTTCAAAAAAAGCCACATTGGTAGCCGCGTAGCTGTCAGACTAATACGAGACGCCACACATCACAGGGGAAAAAGGAGGGGGGCCGCAGTCTGTTTTGAGAGCTGCTGGTGGATGCAGGGACAGATTAGAGTCGAGCAGGTCGAGGACACGTGCGTTACATCAGCTTTCAGATGAACAGAAGAGAACTATGTTTGTTTGAGTGAAAGAGCGAGAGGGGTCTGAGGAAGGATTGTGTATATTTTTTGATCATTTAAATTAGCCAGAGAAATTCTTACTGGTTAATGTCAATATATCAGGAAAAAAACCTGATGCATCTCATCTGTAAGAACTAAATAGAACAAAAAAAATATAATTACACGACTTACAGGTAGCGTGGAATAATACGTCGCTTATGTTATATACGTCGCTTTGTTGATCATTTCCTGTCTGGTCTCGTCTGTCAATCAACATGTATGTTCATACAAACAAACTTTATAGGTTTAACTCTCACCTATGTTGATGGCGGTCTCCTGTTTGTCTCCAGTCAGGATCCAGATCTTAATGTCGGCTTTCATGAGGGTCTCGATGGTTTCAGGTACTTTGTCTTGAAGTTTGTCTTCGATCGCTGTGGCCCCCAGCAACTGCAAGTTCTGCAGAGAAACAGACAAATAATATATTATTAAGAATAAAAATAAATCAATCAATCAATTAGAAAGCATTGATAAATAAAGACAGTCTTTTCCCAAGTTATTCCTGTTTGTAAGCAGATTAAAGAAAAATATAATGTATAATCTGCTATCGGCATTATTAATAAATAAACCGAGACGAGGTGATCAGGATCTTGTATCTATTATTTTGGGATAATGACCAGCTGATTTTACAGTATTCCTTTCTTTACTGCTACTTTTCACAAATACACACATATGAGCATGAAATTGTTTGTTTATATTTCAAACAGTGAGTTGAGAAAGGCTGTGAAGTAATATATGAAACTAAACGAAAGCAGAAAATAAGTGCGCTGAGCTGCATTAGCAATTCTTGCTGGTGTTTTCCTACAGTCAGTTGTCTACGCTTACAGTTAGATGCTAATTCAGGACCAGAGGGGCATTTGAGAAAAATCATCTCATTCTTGGATTACAAAGACTCAGTTATGCGTGTATGAGCAAGAGAGAGGAGACCGAGAGAGAAAGAGCGAGCGAGTGGACTGTTAATGTGTTTTTCTCAGGAAGCCCCTGGCCCTTTGACCAGCCATGATCCTATTTGAAGCGGACAGGATTTTGACAGGACCCCGCAGAGGAAAGTCAGCTGCACCAAAGAGAGAAAAAAAAAAAAAAAGAGCGAGTGAGAGCAAATGGCCTCCTGTAAGCTGATCAGTAACGTGGTGAGCAGGGGCTCGGATCTGATACCACCTTTACTTAATATGCTCTATTTTTTTTTTTTCTTTTAAAGGGCACAAATCTGCAAAATCTCTTTTTGGTAGCTGAAAACATCAGATGAATCAGAATAATTATCAGAATAATTTTAAATCATTTTATTACAGATGTGAATTCAAGGTGCATAGACTACAGATCAAAAGTTTGGGGTCTGTAAGATTTTTTTTATTATTATTATTTTATTATTTTTATTCAGCAAGGACGGATTAATTTAAAAAAAAAAAAAAAAAAAAAAAAAAAAAAAAAGTGAAAGTTAAGACCTTTACAATGTTATGGAAAATGCTGAATATTTTTGTCCAATTACATTTCAATTCATTTCAAGAAGATTTCAATTAATGCGGTTCGTTTGAATTGTCTTTGCATCAAAGATACCTGGAAAAAATGTACCACGGTTTCCACAAAAATATAACAAAATGAGCTGTTTTCAACACTGACAATAATAAGACATGTTTCTTAAGCAGCAAATCAGCATATTAGAATGATTTTTGAAGGATCATGTACCAGAACAGGAATCATTTAAAAAATATATTAAATAAAAATATATACTAAACAACTGTTTTATATTCTAATATACATTAAAGTTACTAAAATTGTAATAATATTTCACAATAGTATTGTTTTTTATGTACCAGAACAGGATTGATACTTAGTGAGCATAAGAAACCTATTTAAAAACATTAAACCCAATCTTACCAAATTTGATTTTGCAGTGATCATCTACTAATAAGGAGTTTTCATGTGCCCTATAAGGCAATGTTTTTAGTTTCTTTTTCTTTTTTCCGTAATGTTTTACCTTTTATATTAATAACAAAAGATAAAATTCCAATAGTATAACTTCATTCACGTAAATCATTTCTGATTATGCTCAGACCAAAAAAAAGAGATATTTCAGAAGTTTAAGTGCTATTCCTGCTCAGAAACATTAGAAGAGCTTGCTGGAACATCAGGTGCCACCGTTGCCCCCTGCTGATGGAGTGTTGTAAGTACACCCATCAAACGAGCAGCTTTTATGTGAAATGATTGATTAGATCCATTTTCTCAGAAAAGTTGGCAGGGCTGCTTCAGCCAGTGATTAACGATGGTGGTCGGCCATGTTTGACGAACACTTCCAGAGCCCAGCTTTCCACAGGTCCACCACTGTGCTTTCTTCGCGGTTTGAGGCTAATCGTTTATACTTTTTTGGATGCCAAGTGCGCAGAGAAAACCCAGCCCTCATTGATCAAACCGAAGCCATGGAGCTGTTCTGGGACTCGCCAAACTAAACTTCCTACAGGAGAAGAGGGACCGCTGTGTAACCTGCAGACTGTCCTCAAAATCCCGAGTGCTCTCAGAAGCACGTCATTTCTGAAATATGGCTGTGTTGACGTTTCCTCACACCATCCCTCTTATGAAGACAAATGACCTTATGAAAATTGAGGAAGAGAAGTCCAACTAAACATAACATGGACTTTACTAATTTTAATAACTATAATAAAGGACTATTGCTTGTAGGGGGACCATTGTGGTAATGCCATGATACTGATTAATAACCATATTCATGAAGGTATATGCATTACCATTCAAAAGTCTGGGGTTGGTGAGATTTTTCAATGCTTTTTAAAAGTCTATTTTGCTCCTTGAGACCTATGATGCTAAATAATATTGTGAAATATTATTATATTATTACATTTTTTTTTCTTGTAGATTTTTGTAATTAATTCTTGTGATGGCAAAGCTGAGCCATTACTCCAGTCACATGATACTGTCGATGGTAACTCCATGATATCTTATGGTACTTTTTGATTTTGTAAAAACAGATATGTATATCTCTGCACAGCAATATAATAAACAAGATGATGATATATTGCCTTCCCTTAGTTTGGGTGCAGCAAGGAGAACAGTTGCTGTTCTGGAAGGTTCTGTGACCACCTCATCTGTGCACACTGGAAAAGCTATTAGGATACCTCACCTTTTCAATCAGTTCATAGCTTTCTTCCATCTTGAGAGCTCTGTTTTGGAGAGACGTCGAAGCACGATGATGAACCTCCAGCCACTGCTGATAGGATGACTCTGAGATGTCCACCACAGCAAAACACAATGTGCGGAGTCCTGCAAAAATGCACAAAAATTAATACACAAGCTTCTCTTAGATATGCTAATTCTCAACATGTTCCCTTCCTCAAAAAAAATCCCTTTCTTTTAATCTTCCTCAAGAAGAAAGCCATCATCTGTTTTTAGACTGATGCTAATAAAGCTGAGTGGATGATCTCTGCTCAACATGAATTATTCATGCAGGATGTTTCAAAGACAAAGCAACTGATTGCTTGAGGGTCCTGTTAGGCTGATATATCTCAGTTCTTCCACCAGGGGGCGTCATCCTCACAAGAGCTCAAAGTACTGCAGTATGTCAGTCCATTCAAGCACACACATTTCACATCAGTCTGTCCTAATACTCCGTTCTTATTCCCGCTATGAGAGGATCTGGCAACCATCATCAACACCTACAGTGATTTGAACAGAAGAGAGACAGCAGATACTTAGCAGGTGTGTGTGTCTCTCACCCTCTGTGGCAAACTGTTCCAGGTGTTTCAGGGTGATGTCCTTGTATTTGGAGCTGTCTGCTAACCGCTCATAGATCACTGTGTCCTGGGAGACAAAAAACAATGTTGCTACTCTGCATTTTGTGTGATCCATGAAGTCAGCACGGAGTCATGATGTGTCTGTCTAATTCTACACTCTTTCTTTACTTCATGGATACATTTATGGTAAAATGTTACTATTTCATCACGTTTTAATGCATTACACCACAGCTGGGATGTGATGTGGGAGGAAAAACATCTCCAATCATTCTTTGTCTGAGCACTAAAGAGTGCTTCCATCTTATATTACATACAATAACATTTATTACAGTATATGCAGACACACACACACACACTCTCAGATTACTCAAGATTACTGTACAACACGGCCAAAATGACTAAATTATATAGAAATTGATGTAAAAAATAATTTAATTATTATTCATGACTTTGTATCAAATATAAAATTATATATATATATATATATATATATATATATATATATTTATATATATATATATATATATATATACATATACAATACATTTTATTTCATATACATACACATACACATACATACATATACATACGCATACACATACATACATACAAATACATATATATATACATACATACATACAATATACATACACATACACATACATACATATACATACGCATACACATACATACATACAAATAATATATATATATATATATATATATATATATAAAACAGTTGACATTTACATTTGTATAAGACTACTCAATTACCAAAAAAATTATTTGCACCAAGGCAGTGTGCTTTGTGTATTTGTCTTGCTTTTCACTTGTTCACAAAAGAGAACACTCTAGAGTGGTGAGGCTTTAGTTGCAAGCGTCTGATGGCTCAGTTTCCATAGCAACAGACCGATACTCACAGCTCCTTTGCAATAAAGGCGGATCTTTCCTGATGGAGTGCGCATGATGACTGACATCCTCTTCCTGGTGCTATTGGGTGGGGGAAGGGAGAACACAGAACAACAGCATCATCATTACTACCATAATCACTGACATCATCATCATCATCTTCACCATTATGAGTAAGTATGGTGCTGTAATACAGCAAAACCATCAAGTTGTTTTTGTTTTCTCTCCAGCAAAAAGAATAGGCAGAGCTGAACAAATGACAATGAAAATAGAAAACATGA
The DNA here is from genome assembly GCF_018340385.1 of Cyprinus carpio. Taxonomy (NCBI): domain Eukaryota; kingdom Metazoa; phylum Chordata; class Actinopteri; order Cypriniformes; family Cyprinidae; genus Cyprinus; species Cyprinus carpio. Next base: position 26,437,896 of record NC_056610.1, read on the forward strand.
AATAAAAATGTACATGTGCTGCAAAAATTTACCTTGTGAATTCCAAAACGTGCAGCAATTCATATTTCTCCTCCTTTCCATGCTGTAAGAATAAATGTTTACTATATTATAACAGATTTTCCTATTGTATTTTTTTCATATTTGTGCTGCATAACCTACATGAAACGTATACAAAAATTACACACACACACTGTATATATATATATATATATATATATATATATATATATAAAATGATATATATGTAATATATAGTGAATACTAATAAATACTAAATGCCTACTGAAACAATAGATTTTATTATATATTACATCATTCTATGAATACATTTACTAATGTATATTAATGCCATCATGGATTAAGAGAAACTACTTTGGAATCTGAGAATAATTGGATAAAATACAACAAATGTGTCACATTTGTTTGATTTTGTTTACTTGTCACTAAAATCTTCTCCTGTCTCTCTTGGTTAGGACACTGTGTTAGCCCAGAGTCTGAGATCTCTACTGTTGTCTTAGCTTATTTTGAAAGACTGAACTCATCTTGACACCAGGGAGCAGGAAATTAAAACTTTAAATTGCTTTTTTTGGCCCCCGTGACTTTAAGAAGCGAGTGAGTATGATGATGTGGTAAATGGAGGGAGATGTCTTGCACTGAAGGGCCAAAATTAGAGTGTGCTACAGGCCAGGGAGCACAAGACTCGTTCTCTTCCCCTGGCGCTGCCATCAGATTAACCAATTATAGCTGCAAAGTGTGACTCCTTGCTCCCAGGTCTAAGAAAACAGCAGCGCTTTCTGTCTCAATAATTAAATTTTCTCTAATCTTCACTCAGCAAGTTTCTATTACGAGCTCTGCACAGATATCTGCAGCACATCGGCCGGATCTCTCACTATCCCCTCCAGTGCTGCAAGATCTCTCACTTTTTTTCTTTGCAACTAAAGAAAGAGTGAGAAACAGAGGGGTGGGGGGAGGCACGGCATGAAACTGCATCAAACCATCACATTCCCCAGATCTTCTCCACTGAGACATTATGTAGGGTGAGAAAATCACATCAGATACTGTGAAACCCAGCCTGAAATATCTATACAGCATCTCTCCTAAGTGAACTCTTCCTTATTTTCAAATCAACAGAAGCACTGATTTTTCAGAAAAAAGAATCTAAAGACAAGTTAAACTTTAATGATACAGTACAGCAGCTTCCAATTTTGCAGTATATAATGAGTCCTAAATACATACTAAAGCCATACGTTTTTTGTATAATTGTGTGTGTGTGTGTATATATGTACAGTATATATATATATAAAAAAATTTAATTACCTTTTATTACTTTAAAACACTTTTGTGATAACTACAAGTTACATACTATCCATTAAGTCAGTCAGATGGTAATTTAGTAATGCTGAGATGGACTCAGCAAAAAAATTTGTTAGTCTGATTTAAAGGGATATTATGAGCAATTTGGGGCATTTCAGTTAAAGAACCAACTCATAATAATAATTTCTTTGTTAATCAGATTTAATTCAGTCTGCAAACTTACAACTCGGTTAAAATATATTTTACATTCAGTTTATTTTTAATCTAAAACATCATTTATTAATTTTGGTTAATGTTAATTTCTACAATTTACTAATAGACTACTGTTTAAAAAATGTAATGTATTCCTGTAATAGTAAAGCTATTTTCAGCAGCCATTACGCTAAGTTCTAAATTACTCTAATTAATCTAGTTAATAAACTATTTTTCAGGAATCTTTGAGGAATAGAAAGGACAGAATTTATTTGAAGTATATTTTTTGTAGCAATGTAAATGTCTCTTTTGTTCAATTGAATGCATCCATGCTTATTAAAAGTATTAAAAGTATTAACTTTTAAGCGGTAGTGTACATCTTTAACATTTCAAGTTGTATGAATTAGCAAAAGCTGTATAAATGATTGTTCATGACACCTAATGCAATAACTAATTTTGTAAATCGTTACTAATTCATTCATGAATTTTTGCTGTGAAGATTCAATAGCGTCACTGGCGAATATCAGTGCAGAAAACACTGTATTACCGATCGTCAAAGGGTTATTTGTTTCAGACAGGAAGAATGTTAGCTATTCATTGACTCAGTATATGAAATGAAGTTGCCACAGGTCCATGATGGCTTCCTCTCTATCATACTTTATAATAAGGAAATAATGGATCTGTTGAAGTGGGACTGTGCCGTACAAATTGCCTGTAATAGCTCTCCAGAGTGTAAAGTGTGAGTGAGCTATGCAGCATGACAGAGGGTGAGTCATGTTCCCAGTGCAACTCATCATCTATTCCCAGGACGTCTCTACTTACCGACTCCACAATAACACAGTCTGGAGTTCTCCCAGAGAACACAAAGCCCAGGTTTTGTGCCGCCCGAACCAGAGCGCCTTCATCTGTGGAACAAGACAGCATGTGGTCAGGGCAGGTGGCAGTTAAGTTGCATTGGATAAAAGCGTCTGGTATATGACTACTTGTTCACGACACTAAACAGACAAACTGTTCGAGATGAGGTGGCACTATTAAAACCTGCTGCAACCTTTTGTCCTGCGATCTGTCTGTGCAATCATCACTGATCACATCACGCTGCCCTAGCCTTCCATTTATCTCAACCACAGGTCTTGCTAATATTCAATGCACCGCTGCACTGACGTGAAATTAAAATGGGTCGCATAAACCCATCTCGCTAAGCCTCAAAGCCAGGGATAACTTCTGACAAATGCTAAAAAGATAAATTATGCATAACCATGAAGTGTCAAATGCAAAGTAGCAGAGAGAGTGAACCAGCATTAATTAACTCATCTGTGTCTATGTCTGCATTAAATCATATCTGTTATGAGGTAAATTGATTAAATGCATTCAAACAGATCCACTGCTCTCAGTCTCAGCTCAACACTGGTGTCTATTAAGAGTTTCAGAACCAACAGAAAGAGGAACAGGAAATTCAGAGCATGCTGTGATTTCCCTCTTCACTTCCCGTGCCCCCTTTTCAAACTCAACCAGCTCTGCCTATCTTGACTGAGAGCCTGTTTACCTGATGTGTGGAAGGCTTAAATTAGTTCAATGATCTATTTGTGGACCTGTTTGTAGAACTACATCTATAGATTTAACTGATGTATTTATAGCTTTATCTATTGAATACATACATTACTGTTCAAAAGTTTAGGGTCAGTAAGATTTTTTTTTATGTTGTTAAAAGAAGTCTCTTATGCTTATAAAGACTGCATTATTTGGTACAAAAGCACTAAAACAGTAATGTTGTAAATGCTCTAATTTAAAAGAACGGTTTTGTATTTTAATATATTTTAAAATGTAATTTATTCCTGTGATGGATGTTTTGATAAAGAGAAAAAGAAAAAGTAATCTTTTGTAAAATTACATATTTCTTTACTAGCATTTTTGATTCATTTAATGCATCCTGGCTGAATAAAGTTGTAAAGTAGGCTGAATAAAAAAATCTACTGACCCCAAACTTGAAGGGTTGTGTATTGATGGCTCTCAATGTGAACCTAATGTGAACATTTGTTGAGTTTGACTGACCTGGGGATGCAGCCTGGAAGGTGATCTTGTTATCGATGCACTCAGGAACGGCCGTGTGGCAGATAGCCATCATGGTCATGAATTCCTGGATGACCGAAGCAGTGGGCTGTGTGGAAAAAAAACAAACGTAAGACAAAGTATAAAAAGACATGATTGACACCTCAAATCATGAAATTAGTTGAGGAGATGTCTGTAGTTAGTTTACTAACCAATCAAACTTGTAATTTTCACCCTAGCAAGCTACAGTAGATCTAGCAACAAGAATACTGTATCACAAAAATGATACAAAAACACCTTAATAAATGCTTGTTAAAAACCATCTAAGGACCCTTTTGCTTTCACATGTATTTCCTTCAAAGTAGTGCTCTCAAACGATTAATCGTGTACCGTGTATATTTTTTATGTATATATAAATACGCATGCATACAGTATATATATATAGAAAATATTTACATATATATGTTTTTTTTTATAGAAATTAGATTTATCTATATTTTATGTAATTTATATTATTTTTATATATATTTATTTTATTTATTTTTTTTTTATTATGTATACATGCATGTGTGTTTATTTATATTAAGTAATTTTTTTCTGTACAAACATATATTTTGTAAACAAAAACGTATTTTGTATGTGATTAATTGTGATTAATTGTTTGACAGCACTACTTCAAAGTATAAATCGAGATATAAGCTCAAATACATATTCACACACTTAATGTTTTTTGCACTGTGAATCTGCTCAGAAAAGCCTCATAATTAATTGAGTGAGCAATGATTGAATATGATTCAATTTTTCACTGATGAACTCTCATGAGATAACAAACGCCTCATGAAGTGTGGAATCAAAGCCTGTTTGGTTGGAAAGGCAAGAGAAGCTCAGGTGGCCATGAGGAGCTGCACAATGCCGTCACAAAGGTAACCCCTGAGTTCATGTCTGATTCAGAGTGACAGAGAAACAAAAACATTCTGCTGAGGTTCTCTGACTAACCCCTGTCAACGCTTGTGACTGAAGGACACAAATCATGGAGTCACCAGGCTGAAAGAATCAATAAAACGCACGCATACAAACCAACAATGGTCAAATAAATATCTTACTCTTCAGCACCTGCATATGGGGTCTTAATTTTATTTAAAAAAAACAGTTAAAAGTCTCATGTCATTAGAGAATAAGTTTTGTGACCGTAGACTATTCATAAACAGCAGGGTGGGCAGAACAGAGCTAATATGAGCCAGAAAAGTGCCGTGAGGGAAGACAGGAGGTGTGAGCGTGTGGATATCAGGACCTGTGTGTAAATTTCTGGCTGGCTGGGCATGACTGAGCAGCTGTGATGTCATTACAGTACTTACATGATTACTTTGGAGGTTTTCCAGTAAGCTGGGGTCATTAAATCCAGTTTCCTCTGTGGACTGAGAGCTGTGACTGCATACAGAGAGAGAGATATGAAGGAAGACAGAGATAAATACACAAACAGGTGCTCTCATTTATAAACCAAAGGGACCTTTTTCTCCCTTTACTGAAAAACAACAATTCTCCATCTGTAATGAAACTTATCTGAAAAATAGTGGAAAATAGTCTTGAATCGCTAAGCATCAGTCTGTTTGTTTGTTCATAAAGTGCCATTTACACATTTGAGCCCCAGGGGGTCTGCAGTGGCACTGTAGGGGGTGTCATTGTTTGATTTCAATCCAACTTTCAGGAAAAAAAATATTTTATCATACATTAAACCAAATGACATTAATATGTTAATGCTGACAAAAGCCACAATTAAGTAGTTAAAGAGTTTCATGCGTGTCCATAACATTTTAATTAACAAGTATAGCAAAAGATTATTTATTATTTATGAACATATATTATTTATTTTTAATGGAATTGCAATTTAAGAATCAAACTAGAAATGTTACATAACATTCATTAAAAAATAAACCGCAACAACAACGACAATAATTATATCCAATTCTAAAAAAAAAAAAAAAAAAAAAAAGGCAAGCGCAGTTATTTATTTTCATAATTAAGAAAACAATGTTTTGCTATTAATCAAACAACGCAAAGGAAGAACAAGAGATGTTATGTATTTTGAAATGATGCAAAGGAGGAGAGAGGGTTGGTTGTTTATTTTATGTTGATACAAAAGAGAAGAGAAGCTGGAGTGTTTCATGCATGTATTTGATTATTTATTAATAATAGATTCGCAATTTCAGCATCATAAACTAGAACGTTTTTTTTTTAAATAAATAATTTATTCTTTTTTTTTTTTTTTTTAAAAAGGGCAAGGGCAGTTCTTTTTACAATTAAGAGAATAATGTTTTGCTATTAAATCAAACTTAACGCAAAGGAACCACAAGAGGTGATTAAAAAGGTCTCAGCAATATTAACATTATGCAAAAGAGCCCCTTCATCAGAGAAAGCTCATTGCAAAACTTTAATATTAATTTCCTCACACGCCATGCTCCTAACCTTTGAATCCCACTTCCACAGTACTACCACATTATCAAACACTCTTGAATTATAAATAACACTCAAACACCTGGGAATTATACATAAAAAAGAAAAAAAAAAAAAAAAAAAAAAAAAAAAAAAAATATCATCTCCTCTTACTATTCATGAAGCATCGCTTTAGGGTAGATACAAACATCATGTGACCGCCTATTGACACTTTCTCCAGTAGAGAGGTACACTGAATTTACACCTTGCAGACTACAGCACTTTCAGGAAGTATATTGATTAGCAGCTCTGTGATATACAGGCCATTCAACGGCTCAGTAGTGGACATAACTATGGTCGTATGCTGAACATGACATTTTTAAAGAACCAATTTAAATACTATATACAAGCACTGCACCAAGCCTGTTGTGTGGAAAACTCTTGATCAGAACATCACTGCAGCAGCAATCTCAAAAATCAGCACCATATAAATCTGACAATGAATAGGTTAGTGCAGATTTTTGGCTTCTGGCAAGCGAGTCCGGCGGAAACATTTATGGGATTCGTCACAGCATTGTTCACCGCACCGTTGCATTTAAACAAACATGTCGCAGCTTATTCAAACTGTGGTTGGTGAGATGCATCTCTTAGACTGAGGATGTCATGTTGAGGTAAGGACAAAATCACATATGGGGGGTGGAGGGTGGGGGGTAGGAGGAAGAAAATCAAATCTATCACACTTAGAGGAGCGCATTATGAAACTGTGGTGGCACCAGCAAAATCCAATTTCCTGTCTCTCAGCACCTCAATACGTGCAGGGATACGTGCAGACATGCTCCTCTCACTCACACACACAGAGATACAAGTTTCTAAACACGTTTAAATGCACTGGGCGAACATTAGCACAAAAAAGCAGCGTATCATGCAACATCAACACTCGGATCACTGCTGCCGTGCTGACAGAGCACTTTAAAGCAAATGCTAGGTTGCATTTACACACAAATATAATGATACAGCAGATTTACCAATTATCATCAATAAATAAATGCACATCTTAACAGCTTTTTCATATTAGAACTGGTTTGTTTTTTTTTTTTTTGTTTTTTTTTTTTTTTGGTTAAGAAATTCTTACTTTTGCTCAACAAGGATGCATTGAACTGATCAAAATTATTGTTACAAATGATTTCTATTTAAAACTATTTTGAGTATTTCTACAAAAATATTAAGAAGCAACTTTTTCATCACTGTTAATAATAATAATAAAAAGCATATTAGAATGATTTCTGAAGGATCATGTTACTCTAAAGTCTGGAGTAACGACACTTGACAATTCAGCTTTGCCTTCACAGTAATAAACTGCATTTTAAAATATACTACAAAAAGTTATTTATGCAGCCTTGATGAGCATAAGAGACCATTTAAAAAAAAAATTTAAATCTCACCAACCTCACACTTTTGAACGATAGTGAACCTTAATGAACCGCAATAATAATTAACTAAATACAATTTTTAACATCTAAAAAAAAACATTTATTTCTGAGAGACCTCTGGCTGAGTTAATTGTGTAAGCAATAAGGTCATGTGACAATGAGGTTGTTAACACTGCATAATGCATATTGCTTCACATGCTATTTATAGAAACAGTAAGCAGTATTCAGTGTATACTGCTCCGTAAGCAGCACACTAGTATTCCATTCTGAACACAGCCTGTTATTGGTGATCGAAAGCCCAGCGGGGCAATCATCTCCATAGAAACAGAATGCAGCACTGTAGTTATCGGACCTTGATGGCCCAATTTTGCTCATTCATTCATATCCCTCCCACAATATACTGCAGTATTGAACTATAATGGACTATAACAGATAAACACGTTATTTCTCTCTCTATCACGCACACCACACTGGTCACTGCAGCATATCCTATTCCAGCTCCACTTAGAGGTAAGCAGTTCGCAACTGTTTAAATGTGTGCGTGTTTATGAAAGGGATTAAACAGAGTAAACAGCAGAGGTGGAGGGGCAGGAGGCATATGTCAGTGTGTTGCTTACACAACTCCCACAAGAGACACGCACACATGTTTCCATTGTCCCCTGCACATGAAGCTTCACTGCTCAAATGAAGTTACAATCCAGTCCTGAGGACTCAATGCTCACAGCTCAAAGACAGCAACTGCATATATTTTTCAGTGCATTCGTTAATGATATTTTCAGAAAGCTTTTTTCTAGAAATAACATACAATAGTTCTCATATTTTGCTGCAACGTGCAAGTCAGTCCTTCAGGCAATCATTATGTATGCTTTTATTCTTGCTTGATACACGCGACTCCTGCTTACACTCAAATAATAATGTTTTAAACAAAACTGCATAGTGTGCAATTCATATAAATTTGCAAAACCTAAGTTTACTTAAACCATCTGCATTGAGACTACATTTTTTCACATCATTTCTTGCAGTTATCATAGCATTCATGTATGGCTCAGTAATATCCACAGTGATGATTTACATTAAAAAATAAAATAAAAAAAAATCACCTTTAATTCGTGTATGACTTCTGCAAACATGGTAAAAATGTGTTAAGTGTTTTTTTTTTGTCAAGTGTCCATACAATGAAAATCAATGGGGTCCATCATCTTATTAATTACTATTAATTAGGATAAGACAGAAATTACTTATTGGTCAAAAAAAAAAAAAAAAAAAAAAAAACAGTACACAGAATCTCTTGGATTACAATTTGCAACTTGTCAAAAATCTGGGTGTTATATTAGATAGCAACTTGTCTTTTGAAAATCATATTTCCCATGTTACAAAAACAGCATTCTTCCAAGCTACAAAACATGTTACATGTTTCTGATGCAGAAAAGCTAGTTCATGCATTCATGACCTCTAGACTGGACTATTGTAATGCACTGCTAGCTGGTTGTCCTGCATCCTCAATAAACAAGCTATAGGTAGTCCAAAATGCAGTGGCTAGAGTCTTTACCAGGTCAAGAAAATATGATCATATTGCCCCAATTATACAGTCTCTGCACTGGCTACCCATTAAGTTCAGTATCAGTTACAAAATATTATTACTCATCTATAAGGACCTTAATGGGTTAGCTCCAGCGTACCTAACTAGTCTTCTACCACACTACAAACCATCACGCTACCATAGCCTTCCTGATAATGTTCGGGGTTCAGACACACTCTCTCTGTTTAAATCTAGATTAAAGATACATCTCTTTGGCCAAGCATTGAAATAATGCATCTCATAATCTTGTACTGCAGTTACATCTGATCAAATGTATATTATTATTCCTTAGATTGGGTTGAACAAATCATTTTTTCTTGGCTGGAACAGCAGCTATGCTAATTATGTTTCTATTTGTTTCTCTGTTTTTGCTGTAACTAGGAATTAAACAAGCTTTAGTCTGGATCCAGAACACCTGAGAAGAGATGATGCCCACCCCTCAGAGGACCTCAGATGATGCCAACCCTGAAACAACATACAGAACTACCAAATCTTGCTACAAGTTTGATTGCAACACATAATTTTTGCTGTTAATGGTGTTCATCGTCTGTTTGATTACGTCATTAACTGAATTTTACCTCACATTTCTGCCATATGTACAGAAACTGACAGTCACCATTGATAAGCTGCTACTAAATGCATTGTAGAAACTTAATTTTCTGTAAAGCTGCTATGCAACGATTTGTATTGTGAAAAGCACCATACAAATACATTTTAACTGAATCTTTAAGTCTCCACAAGTCCTACAGGTTTGGAATGACAAAGGTGCAATTTTTCATTTTGGGTGATCTATGTCTTTGACTCTTTTGAGATTCTTTTGGGTAACTTCCACATGTTTTTATTGAGTTTCACTAAATTTTAGGATACCACTATAGAAAGTATCAGGGTTAAAATTCACAGTTTAATTTAATTTTACAAAAAACCATTTCCAATTTGTGGAACCACTATCCTGAATTAGGTTATATTTTGAGTTTAACAAAATACTTGGCCTTATTAAATAAGCCTGACAGACTTCAATATCAGATGGATCTATTAAATGTATTGGCGGTATGAAGATATTCAATCCAATGGACACCACTGAGACTCTCCACTCTCTCCACAGGAATCGTGCTCCTCTAGAGACACCAGAGACCTCTAGAGAGCCCTTCTTCACAAAGTGAAAATTAAGACCACGTCTGTACTCATGGGGTCCATGTGAAAGATTGATTTGGCAATCAAAGATTGATCCTTTGGCAATAATGTAATTTTAAAAGTAGATTTTTTTAGAACTTTTCTGAGCATAAAGAATCAAGAAAGAGCAACACTCCAACAAACCACTGCTAGAAAAACATCAACAATGCAACAAAAAGTTAATAATTCACATATTTTACATATATATTTAGCAGATCTCACAAGGACAGGACAAATGTAACTTGGCCTCTCTACAACAGAAAATAAAACCTGATGCTGTTCCATACAGTACAGCCCAAAACAACAGACGGAAAGAGATTAATCAGATTTAATCAAACAAGCATAGCACAGAAGACGAAAGGCTCATCATTAATTCACATTCAACATTCATCTGCCTTCACACCAGTTTAGGGAGTCCACTAAACATAACCACATCACAAGAAAAGGGCTCAAACCACATTTATCACAAGGCGTCACGGCAAGAACACATCACATGAGCATAGAACAAGCAGCCATTGGTGTTGGTCCTTACCAGTCCTCCTCCGCAAAACTACCATCCTCAACTTCAGCTGTATGACTGTTGGGTGGAGTAAAGAGCGTTACAGACAGAACAGAACAGAAATGACCATCTTTACCCTGCATGTCTGCCACTGCAAGTCAATCAGATATATAGAAACTGATTTAAGATAATATATTTATATACTTTGAATAGAAAGCGGTACTAATTTATTATAATATCTAAGGCCTAATATTTATTATTTAATTCCTAAATAATCAACATGAACAGATGGAATTCAAAAAATCCTATTTATATTTTCCAAACAATCTGCAGAGGCAAACATGTTAAGCAAAGTAGAAAATAAGAAAGAGATTTTTGAGTGATGTAAGAGTGCTGATCCAAAATAAGTACTTAAAAATACATTCACTGTAAGGCAAAACTCTTGTGTGAATACTTATCCATATGGTAATCATCCAACAATGTAGCAGATTTAATACACCAAATCTAAGGGTAGGGAGTACGACTAGCCAATAAACATTTAAAAGCACAAATCCAAGGTGCTGTAAAACAAATAATTAGGCAAATAATGTCATTATCTACTAGGCAATATAAAGACTAGTGAGACAAGCCAGTGCTAGTAAAGGGGCAGAGGATGAATTGCTGGCTGCTAAACTGTGTCTGCTGGGATATAGAGACACAGCCACTGCTGCAGGCTTGACAGCCGCAAATTATTCTCGCGTCTTTGCTCCGGTCAACAGATTCGGGCGTTGAGGGCTTTGTTAATTGTAATACGAGTGGACACTGGCCTGACCAAGTGTTTAAGGACCAGACACTGGTGAGAGGAGGAGTTATACAGAATAAGCAATGTGTGTATTTTGACCCAAACGGAGAATAAAAGAGCACTATATAAAAGCATTTTGAAAAAGCAATGCGCACATGACACCATCAAATGAGTGCCATGTCTCATGGTATAATTTGTGCCAACCATTCTTTGAATTCCCCTTTACATGTAAATACCATGGTACTGTACATCAATATGAAAATCATTCACTGTCATGCTATACACCAAAATATACAGTATGACGTCATTTTATCATGGTACGGTCATAGTAGTTTTTGAATAGGGTTTGGCATGCAAAATATCTGTAGAAAATAGTTGGAAGGAAGGAGGCAAGGAAAATGAAAAAGAAAACAGAAAAAAGGAATAAGAAAAATGCAGGAAAAAAGAGAAGAGAAAAGGGGAAATCTATAAATGTCCAAAGTGATATCAATGATTTTACATTTCTGAATACATTGCTTTTGCTTCAAAACATTGCTACTGATTCATGTTGTTTATTTCAAACGCAAATTATGACTTGAGAGAAACTATAAAAAACAAAAGGCAGGTTCACTGGCCATGCACATATCTGACACTGTACCATCAGCCTCAGGGGGAAGTGAATTGTTTAGTACGCCGAAATAAAAGAACTGCATTTCAGCAGGGGGGAACAGTGCATTTACGCTAATATAGGCCAACACAAGTCCTGCAGGTATTAGACTCGACGACGACTTCACCATCCAAACAAAAGAGATTTCTGCAGATGGGTGGTACTCGGTCTTTTAAAACAAACATGCTTTAAAAACAACAAATGCTAGCCGTGTCAGGCCCTGTGGGTTGTTAGCGAGAAAAGGAGCTTTGAGCCACAAGGTACAGAGAGAAAAGAAGAGAATCGCAGTAGGGCTCCTGAGACATTTGCATGAAAGGATCCCTGCAGAACTGCACTACCTCAGCTTACTTCAGAGAGACACTCTCAAAAGTACTTGTTGAAAGGGTGGTGCAGCCTAGTTGGTAAAGATCACGGCTGTTCATGCTGAAGATTTAAATAAGTTGCAAAATTGGAGTCATGACTTCTATATCTTTGTCTTTTCAACCATCATTGTATTACATTGCATGTGTTTTGCCCCCCACAAGCTATAAGGATTTTGTCTTACCTTACCGTCATAGAAATATCATATTAACATCTGCACCAATTTGCACATATTTGACATATATAATATATGTATTATATATATATATAATACGCCCCCCCCCAAAAAAAAAAGATTTAGATTTTTATTTATTTATTTATTTAGTTTTAATTGTTGTCAGTTAAATAAAATTGCAGAATTTTAAAATAATACTTTATTCAAAAAGTATTGAGAAAGACCAAGGGCATTAACTCTGGTTTAAATCACAATTTGCTTCATACAAACTTGTATTTTATTTTCTAATTTATTTTGGGGAAAATTATTTGAAAATTAGTCATTAAATGACTTCCTAGCATATTCAGTAGTATAATCTTATGAAATAGTCTTACATGCAAATAGTTCACAGGAATTCTGACAATATGGAATCAGACCCCCACCTACCATCTGACCTAAATAGGTAATGTTTATCAGATTCATTAGCTACTGTACCATGTGCACAGATGAGACCATATCTAACCCATGAGACATTTGGGGGTGGGGTGAATACAGCTGGACATTTACACACAATAACTGACGAACAAGCATAAACAGCACTCTTGCTGCACCACATAATCATATTGTTTGTCAATCACCCAATGTTTCTGCCTGAGACTATACACTATGTTGAGTAATATATGCCAAGCTAGATCCAGGCTACACACGTTAATGTGTTTTTAACAAGTTGTAAAGGAGATGGGGCCAGTAGAGACCCTGATGTAGGCCTATTAATAAGCTGAGCAAAAGATGAGGATTTGGCATAGAAAAGGAAGTGCAAATTACCATCCATAAAAAAATAAAAAATAAAATAAAAAAAAACTGCACAGCTTCACAAGCCAAGCACAGTCATTACAGTCAAAAATGTCTAATATTAAAAACAAAAGAAATAAGGACAAAATATGATCAGACACATTAATTTCTCTAGTGTTGATGGCTAAAGAGCACTTTGGCCATTGTGTCTCCATGAAAGCTCTTCAAATTAATTAACATCTTCACTCAAAGGGATTTCTTCATTAACTACTGTTCTATTTAATTAGCTTTGCAATGTGACACAAGTGAAGGGGACAAAAGACATGGCAGGGCAGGTCAAGGAAAAACAAAACACATCACACCCTTTTTTGAAAATGTTAATCTTTGTTTTACATGAGACATATGGCTATAAATGTCTGAAATTAAGACTATGAGGACAGAAAACACTCCAATGCTTTGACAGAGACACCTTCAGATGAGCATTCAAGTCCATTGTACAGCGTTGTTATTGTTAATTTAAACAAACTATTAAAATCTTTGTTAATTGAAACAAAAGAGAAAAAGTAAAACAAATTTTAGAAAAAAATTGGAAATGTTGTCTTGGATTTTTAATCGAAATGAAATAAGATTAGTCTGAAGTACTAAAATTACTAAAGCAGAAATAAAAATAAATAAAAGCTAAATAAAGTGAAAAAAAAGCAAAAAAGTTTACTTAATTACTAAAAAGTAAATTACTAAAATAATAAAACACACACACACACACACACACACACACACACACACACACACATACATAAATGATACAAAAAAAAACCTGCTTACAAGAGTTGACAAGATTTGAAGGATTTAAAAGTATAAATGAACAACAAAGACAAAAAAAAAAAAAAAAAAATTTAATGAGTTGTTGTTTTTTTAGGTGATTTGTGTTTTATCATAGTCCTTTTAAGACAAGTCATGTCACTCAGCGGCCATCTTTGAAACGCCTTTCAGGCATGTAAGTGCAACTCCTACCGAAAAAATCTGACGACAACTGTGTCATAAATGGTATTACTTTTGCTCAAATAGCAGGCTAGATCAGCCAGTGCGCATGCGCAGTCCTAAGAACACGTCTCAGAACGCTGACTGTTTCTATAGCAACCGGGACTTCTAACGGCAGCTGCAGTGACACGATGACTTTACCGATTAGCAATTGGCCCTTTCATTAAGAAAGCTGGGCTTCCTGAGATTGAGCAGCCATATTGAGTGTTGCATTGTTTCTCATTCAAAACTATACGAGTAACTTCAAGAAATTCAGCTCAGACGTAACAGAAAAGAAAGACATAAAAGACAAGGTCTAGTGGAAGACGTCAGTTCGTCTCAGCATTAACACCAGGACTACAGCATGCTACACTAGCAGCATGTTGGTTTTTCCAGTCCAACAAACATGTCAAGTCAAAAATCTAGGCTATAATTCACATTAAACTCTTCCTTTGGGCTTGCACCAAGTTTCCCCACTCACTGTAAGAAAAGATGTCACGCTTCAAAAACATCAATGACTTGGTGCGGTGGCTGCACTCGCTCTGACTCCCAGAAAGAGGAATGCATCTTCAAACAGGACCAAGTTTATTTGAAGCTGATAAAAGATGGCATCCATATTCATGAGGTGGAGGACAAGGACTTGCTTCTGAAATACAGGCCAGTTTGCAAGCGTCAAAGTGCCATGGACAAACTTGTGAGAGATTAAACAGGTATCGTGCTGACTTCACCAAATGATAAGCAGAGGGGTTCCTCCTCTACATAGACAGAAAGAAAAGTCTTGAGGAACTGAACTGAGCTGGCATGATGCTGGTTCAGAAGCAGGGTTGCCAGGTTTGCAAAAAAACAAAAAACAAAAAAAACAGCCCAAATGCTATTCAAAACTAGCTCAATCAATTTTTTTCTGCAGGTCCGCTCTTTTGAAATCATGTTCCGGGTGGGTGAAAAAAACTTCAGTAATTTTACAGATTTTATCAATAATTAATTTGTACGCTACCATTCAAATTTTTTTCAGCAAGGACACATCGAATTGATCGAAAGTGAAAGCAATATTAGATAACTTCTGAAGGATCATGTGTGAAGGATTATTGCCTGCTGAAGATTCAGCTTTATCATCACAGGAATAAATTACATTTTTAAACATATTTAAGTAGAAAATAGTTAGTTAAAACTGTAACATTATTTTGCTAATACTACAGTTTTTACTGTATTTTTTTATTTTAAAATATGTAGGTGAGCATAAGACTTCTTTCAAAACAATTTTTGAAATATCTTACGGCAGCAAAATTTTGAATAGTAGTGATATGTGATGATTTCAGTGATTGCAGTGTATAAATTATGAAGTATAATAGTTTGTCTTGTGTTTTACTCCGTACCAAAGGTCATGTTTGGTGAAGTCTAACCTGTGAATTCACACAGCAAATGACTTATTACTAATGAAGGAATAAAACATTAACACAGCAACCCCCTAAAAAAACAAATGACTAACCAAAATTTAACGCTATAATTTTGCTGCCTTACAAATCCTGTTTAACATAACGACTTTAACATTTCCAGTGAGTGTCTTCCTTTAAGTGTCCCAGAGGAAGTGCCTCTTGAATCTCCTCATCTCAGAAGAGTTTTAATTGAGCTAATAGGATTAATGTTGCTCCTAATGCTGAAAAAGAGATCATTTAGATCCAGCACTGATATTGCCGCCATGTGCTTTATTCTCTGAATGCAGAACATAAAGAGACACCATTAAACTTGAATGTGAACATAAGGCTGTATTTTGTGATGGTTGCCATGTCTGTGATAAGATCTGAAAATCTTGTGCATGTAAACATCCAATAAAGCTCAGAGCCACGGCCTCGATGTGACCTCGTCCAATACGCCTCATCTTTCAGAGATTGCTTACCATAAACATCAACACGGTCATAAAATCTATTCAGTGAGAGGGGAAAACACAGATATGGAAGAGAGCTCTGCCACACGCTGAGCAAGCTGATGAACATTTCTTCAAAAAAACACTTGCATGGTATCAGCTGCAGCACAGTGGAAATTTCACCTTTCACAACACTTTAAGCTTATAAATACAGCTATGGCTAACAAAATGTTCTACATCTAGTTTTAGAACACACACACACACACACACACACACACACACACACACACACACACACACATATATATATATGCATGCCCCATAAAAATGTCCAAAGTTAGACAAATAGGCAACCAGAAACGCAGTGTTCCCATCTAGGCATGTAGAGGGGAAAAAAAAAAATGGAAGACAATCTGCGAGTCCCCTTCTCTGATATTTATAGAATCGCTCTGGCTGTGCAGGGAAGCATTGAGGCAGCTGCTAACAAGGGAGCTGAGGACAAGACAGCTAGAGCCAGATGTACACTCTACTGATTATGAAAGCAATGTGAAACAGAGCCTTACCCGTAGGCCACGCCTGCAATTGTGCACTTCTTAAACTGCATGACGTTGCAGGTCAGGGTGCCTGTCTTGTCCGAAAAGATGTACTTCACCTGGTTTCAGGAAAGAGAGAGCAAGAATCTAGAGTTAAGTAGTGACACTTAAAGTGAATATTTTCAACCCATTTTACTTCCGTAATGCAACTTATTCTGCATAAGACTGAATATTCTACAGAAAAAACACATGGAGGGACTGATTTAATGCATCAGGAATAAACTAGATTGTGAAAAGCGAGCCTTTATTGTATTAACTGGCATTGAGCTGTATTCCCTAATAAAATTCTAACCATTACAGCTAAACTGAAAAATTGTGTTATGGCTGAGAGCCGATAGCTGATGAATGGCTGATATTAAAATTCTATATAATTTAGTCTAAATAAATTGACAAAAAAAATTTGTGATCTGCTACAGATTACATTTAACAGTGTTATTTAATAATCAGTGTTCTCAAAGATGAATTTAAAATGAGCATTACATGATAGCAAAGGTGATCTACAAGGATTAAATGGGAAATGAAAAAAAGAACAATGAACTATCCAATATAGGCAAACAATATTTATAAATACAATTTTAAATTATGGTCAATAATCAATATGGAATCAGTACACAATGTTTCAAACGTTTGTGGTCAATAAGATTTTTTCCCCATTATTTTATCAAGTCTATTATGCCCACAAATACAATTTTGTTAATGAAAAACACAAAAATTTTAATATTGCAAAATATTATTACAATATAAAATAACTTTTTTTTTTTTTAAATACATTTTTAAATGTAATTTTTAAAGCAGCAATTTCTCCAGGCTTTAGCCTCACATGATCCTTCGGAAATCGTGAGGGCAGTAAAAGTATTAATTTCAGCTGAGGAAGTAGTAAAAAGTACTGCCTGTTTTTCCAGAAATAAAATGTAAACTCATTTTTGGTCAAAATTTGTTTTATTTCTGAATTCATGTCCCAACTCCTCATTCAGGTTTGATGTCCGGGCCATAGCTGGTGTGTTGGAGACTTCATACAGCATGTCAGTGTCCTAAAATCACCAGGCAGAATTAATAATCACAACCATTTTCTATTAATACCTTGCCATCTGGACTCCAAAACATATGCCGCTCTTTCATATTCTGTCAATCAAAACACAAGGAATAAAACAACCGCTCAAAAGTCTTGACACTTGATTGGAATTCACAAAACTCCACTGCATCTAAAAGCGGTGTCTTTGCTATAAGCGCCTTGCCCCAAATCCAATTTTGGCATCTTCAAATGGGTTATTTTGATAAAGCTCCACTTTCGTTTGGGCGGTGAAGTTTTCTGGGATTGGCCCTGGAGGTTTAGGCAGTGTGCATTTCAAAGACAGCAGATTCATCACACAGACAGAGCTCCCGCAGCTCAGCCTCACACTCACCCAGTTGATAAAGAAAGCCTGGACGAACTTGATGACCTCTAGAGTCACCAGTAGACTGATGGGAATCAGGTTGTTGAAGAGGATAATAAAGGTGAGGAAGTTCAGGCCGAAGTTGGCCGCTCCACCATCTGGAAAAAGAAGAGCGAGGGGAGGAAGAAGAGAGAGAGGTAGTAAGCTGACAGAAAGTTTCTGAGCTATGAAAGGCAAGATGAGATGGGGTGGACTGAGGAGAAATGATGGAAGGACAATAATGCCATAAGCTCATCTGGTCTAATTTGCAACATTTCCACAATGCTCCACTAGCGTTGTGTGAGCATTGTGCAAACACTATACAACTCTTCCACCCAATCTCTCCAGTAAGCCTCTAACCTACAAATTCATTCAATTCTCCAATCAGGTCTCCATTAATTAGTAGCTAAACTCGATTCTTTGACAACATAGTGGCAGCCTTGGCAATATGGGCAAGATTCAAAGCAACACATTATCCCACAATGCACTGGGGGTGGGTAATCATGATTTTCAATCTTAATCAAACACCAAATTTAACAAAGAGAGCAGCACAAAGAGAAACAAAAATGTAATCAATAAAAATAAGACCACAGACACAAGACAGCTCACACATAGTTTTAAAATCAACATGAAACAATATTCACAACCCATTTTACTTTGACATATGACCATGTTTAAAAGGATATTCAAAGAGAGGAATGCATTAAACTACATTAACTATTAGCAAGATTTAAAAAACAGCATTACACAAGCCTTGAACAAAAATAAAATTCGAATTCTGGTGTCGTATGTATCCTAAAATGTTATTTTAGCCATATTTGTTAACATTAAACACTGATGAAATGTCCATAACGAGACTAAGAATGTTTTTAAGAAAGTAAATGGGTTCTTTTTGACTTCATGTTGACTTTAAACATGAATAAAAAGCTTTACCTGGGGATCCGCAGAATGCAAAAATTCTCTTTCTGAGCAGTTAGGAGAGGGAGTGCTTTTCTCATACAGAATCATAGAACTAGAGAGGCTGGGCAATCATACAACTGCTATTGGAACTGACTCACGGAGAGAGGAAGAGGATTTGGCTAGTGGTGGGAAGGAAGACAATCAGTTTGGATGTTTCAGTGTAAAGGAGGAAGACCAGTCTAAAGTACCTTCCAATCACATGGAGCCTAACAGAGAGATGTGACATTGAGAGATATTTCAATCATTTGGAAGATCCGAAATGTGGTACAAGTAATACTGAACAAAGCCTGACCGTCTCTTGCATGTCGGCCGAAGGAGACCTTTCCTGGTGGAAGATTTTTGGCTGCATCGGACTACTGAATAGTCTAGTTAATAAACGACACCCAACACCAAGTTGGCAATAAAGAAGAAAACTTCTCTGCATTCGACAGGTTACAGTAAACAAATGCATCTCTAATCGCTCACACATGCTCACACGACATTCTGACGCATGCAGGAAGATGCAGCACCATCTCTCTCAGCTACTGCAGGTCCAGTGACATCAGTGCAGCAAGGAGTTGTGCTGCGGGGTCAGCACTTCTCAAGACACCCGTCAGCATTTGTGCAGCACAAAATCTGCTACCTGTTATTTCATGGTCAGGAGTTCAACATGGGTGACTGTTGTTGCAGGTGGCATGAATGCATAACAAATGACTGCTGCTCAAGTGCTCTGGAGGCCCATCTGCATAGAGGCACATGCGTTGGTTTGGATATATACTGGGCAGTAGCCAGAGTATACTGGGCAGAGTAAAATATCAAAGGGGTTCAAAGTCAAATGAATTATTTATGATGAATAATTACTCATCTGCCTGAAGTGTGCAACGCTCAGACTAATGAGTGGAAGGCGTGTATCCGTCGCCCTCAGTGTACGCCTGCTAACCCAATCTGGAAACCTTCAAGCACAACTATTGCATTGTTTTTACCTCTAGGGATGAGCCATAATCTGACATCCAGCAGCACAAAACCAAACAGAGGTCAAGAGTTGGCTGGTTAGCTTGACCCAGTTAGCTTGCAGATGTCATAACTACACTATCTGGTTGCATAAAGCATTTTTCTCCGTTGACAGCTATTCAGATGAAGTCTGTATTCTGACTAATTCAAGTTTTCTAATTCTGTTCTTGTGCAGCTGCTATTTCTGCTAAACGGTTACAATACCATTAAAAACTTTGGGGTCATTAAGAGTTTTTAATGTTTTTGAAAAGTCTCTTATGCTCATCAAGGCTGGATTTATTTGGTAAATAAAATAATTATATACATACATAAATACATATGTACATAAATAAAATCAGTAATATTGTGCCACATTATTACAATATAAAATAACGCTTTTCCATTTTAATGTTTTAAAATTTTATTTATAAACCGTTTTCTGCGCAATATTTCTGTGGAAACGTGATATTTTGTTTTCAGTATTTTTTTTATTAATAGAAAGTGTTTATTTGAGATAGAAATCTTTTATAACATTACAAATCTATTTACTTTCAATGCATCCTTGCTAAATGCAAGTATTAATTTAATAATGATAAAAAAAAATAAAAAATACAAATCTGAATGGTAGTGTAGCTCCCTCCAGATATTATTAAACCCTAATCATTTTATCATGAATCCTTGATTATATGATTATACCACTGACTGAAAAAGCAAGAAGTGTCCTTGGTTTATAAATAAGTATAATCTGCAAAAGCATGTAAACGACAAATCAATGCCACATCTCCCTTTTACAGCTCCACAAGGAGGGCAAACAACAAACATGAGACAGAGTCCCTCTCCTTTAATTCATGATGGATACCTGCTTTATGACCTCACTGTTCCCTCACATGGCACCCAACATCATTATTTCCTTTCCAAATGACTGTGCTGGATGTGAATGATTACAGGTGGAACCCAGCATTCATGGTGGTGCATCTCAGCGTTTGATGACATTTTCGATGAACTCTCACAGCATACCAAGAAGGGAACTGTGTAGGCCATAGAACAAGCTGCGATCGATTCGGACACAAACAGCCCCTCCTATTTAAATCAAGAGTAATGATGGTGGTGACACGTTAATTAATTTGCAAGCGTCTCCTGCCAACAATTTAACACATTTTCGCCTCTTGTTGGTGCACAAAATTGTTCATTTTTCTCTTATTCAACTACCTGTAATGCTCAAGGCATGCAACAGATGTGTTCCCATCACTGCTCATTAAAAAATAAAGGCAGTGTTGTATTTCTTAATATCATACTTTTACAACCCAAACATTAAGCCTATTAGCATGGATTTGCTCATCTTCTCCAGAGCTGGGCCTTTTCTGCCTCTTCTGTCAGCACCGGTATAACAAACACAGCTGAACGAGGAGTTGGGTAAGAGGAAAAGGGGGGCATTTAGAAAATGTCACGGTTTGACCTCCAGGGTCTTCTGCTTCTGCACAGGAACACATTTCTAACTCTTGCTCTGACAGTGCCCGTGGGTAACTCGCTCCTCTCCACGTGTGTTTCTTTGGGTCCGAGGCTTACTGTCGTGGCTCATTTGTTAGGCACGAGCGAAAGGACGCTGGCGCAGCCAAAGCCGGAGCTTGCGAAGTGTTTAACGTGTCACCAAATTAAAGAAAGGGAAGGCACGCTTTTGACATCAGGCATTAAGAGGGTCTACACAGTGTAGAGCTGGAAGGGAAAAACCTATCATTGGATTCCTGGTGTGTGTGCGGTCCTCTGCAATTACCCACTCAATGTAGGGCAACCATATAAGTGGCTTCGGTAGCTTAGCAAAAGCTGAGCTTCCGTTAGGGGTTAGTAAGGAGGGGTCATTCACAGATGGCCAAGGGTTTTAAATGGTTGTTACCTGGAGCTGTTAAGAAAATGACAACAACAAAGAAACAAAAAAACACAAACCAAACAGAACGTTAGAAAGGAAGCTGATAACAAAACGAACGAAAAAAAAGAAGTACAGCAGCGTTTGTGATATTCAACCATTTATATATTCATGTGTCTATGCATATTAGAACTAAAAGGGAAAAGTTCTCCTTTCCCTTTTTATTGACAAATATTCACATATGCAATGCATATTTGTTTACATAGAGGGAAGACGAAAATTACTGACGATAAAAAAAATAAAAAAATGAAAGCACACATAAAGTAGACACGCAAGCGGTCTAGCATGACAGAAGGAAAGGGAGTCTGGTTCTTACAGTTGAGGTCCATGTACCAGGCGTCATTGCCGTACTGGTACTTCCAGATGGTCTGGCCTATGGAGCAGACCAACGAAATGGCTAAGAGACAGCCAAAAAGCATGAGGATCTGAAAGTTGGTGATGCGCTCCACGTTGGAAAGCTTCAGAGGGGGGAACGTGGAGTTCTGGAGACACAAAACTCAGATTTCTCAGATTGAAGCTGGATTTGGGATACGACTGAAGTAGACTGAAGCAGACAAATTACCTGCATGAGTTTGGTGTCATGTCCTGTGTAGACCACGATACCGTGGATCCACTGTGTGTTCCTGAGTTGTGCTCCTCTCAGCAAGATCTGATCAGGACCGAGTGGTACAGTGCTAAATATGGAGCAAACCCAACAACTGATCAACATTTTAAAAAATAAATCCCACCCAAAACAATAAAGCATAACAGCAGGAGAATGTGATGTTAGACATACAGTAAATAAATGCACAGAGGGAAGTTTAGTGAAAACACAACACATTTGGTATTTTATAAAGTATAGATTTGTTCCTTCCTAAATATCAATACGCAATTAAACCTGCCTTTAAGTATCAGTGAGACATTTTCATTCTTCAGCTTCGATCGAACCCTTCCTGCTGAAATTAACTTGTCTCACCATCATCAGTATCTCAGACTAATGAAATGCAAGGCATTTCTGCCATTGCTTCAGTTTTACTTTCAATCACCTCAAGCTAAATTTTACCTTTACCACTCACACCCTGTCTGTTGATTTTTTTCATACCTGTGTCCATCCAGGCGAATATTGCCCACAAACTCATACAGGTGTCTGTTGGGACTCTCACATTCCATCCGTCCAGAGAGACGCATTAGACTATCAATGTCCTTGATGTCCGCAGTGATCTGCAGACCCTGAGTATAACAAAAAACACTCAAGTAATACAATTCACACCAGGAAACAATTAGCTGAATTGTAAAGTATTAATTAACAGTAGGTATGATATTAATTATATCACCTGTCTGATCTTGAGATTAGTTTCTCCATCTAGATTTGAGGTCTCAATGTAGCACATTCCTTGAGGTTCACTACGATAAACAGCACCATTATAAAAAAAATATACATTTTTAATACATCATGAAGATATATGGCACCACCAGTAGAATACTTTGCAGTTTACTGAAATATATACTAAATATAATAACATTAATTTATAATGTTTAAAAGTTTGGGGTCAGTGAGTTTTTTTTTTTTTTTTGTAACACTTATTGGGCAAGGACTTATTAAATTGATCAAAAGTGACAATAAAAGGCATTAATAACATTACAAAAGTTTTCTATTTCAAATAAAAGCTATTCTCTATTCAAAGAATTCTGAAAAAAATATATCAAGGTTTTCACAAAAATATCAAGCAGCACAACTTTTTTCAACTGTGATAATATATGTTTACTGAGCACCAAATTAGAATGACTTCTGAAAGATCATGTGACACTGAAGACTGGAGTAATGTCTGCTGAAAATTCAGCTTTGCCATCATGGGAATAACTTATTTTGAGCTGCAATATCAATATTACTATTTGGACTATATTTTAGATTAAATAAATGCAGCTATGGTGAGTACAAGAGATTTTCAAAAATATAAAAAAAATGGCACTAAGCCCAAACTTTTAAACAATAGTGTTCTTAAAAACAATATTGTTTATACTGATCTTAAACGAAACTGGCACAGCCTAGCTACTTTAATAAAATATCAAAATATCACATAAAAAGGCTAAATGACATTGGCTAAAATACGTAACTATTTCATTTATAGTCAATAACTAAAGAAGTTTAGTTGAAATCAATCAAAATTACACAGCTAAATGAAGACCCATAATCAAAGATGCCTTGTTTTCCAAAGCTAGTACAGTTTTCTGTTAAAATTATATTGATAATATTTATTTCAATAAGGAAAGTTTACTGGGCAGCATATTTTCCCCAAACTGCACTTTAGTACTTGGACTGAAAATGAAAACATTGCTCTAATGGGACTCCCTTAGATCCAGATCTTTCATTTTGCACTCAGCCATTAGGAAACTTTCACTCGATGCATCTTTGTTCAAGGCCATGCATTCTGCCGTTTTTATTTTTAGTTACATCCTCCACATGCAACAAAGGAAAGATGCAGCACACCAGACAAATGAACATTCAGTGTTAATACTGAGAAGAGCAAAAGCAGGATAGCGAGTACACAGGGCCAAAGCTGTTACACATCTCTCTTAATAAACGATAGCAGAAAAGATAGTCCTAGTACTTAAAATGAAAAGTTATCAGAAAAGTTTGCTCTGCTTTAGGTCTGTATGAAACAAAAATAGATGTCAATACTCATTTCTTCTGTAGTTGTCAATAATTTAACAAGTCCCCACCAAAACATCATGTTTATCAACATTTCATAGATTCAGTATACAGACAATGTGGTTTACTATAAAGGCTCATGACAATACTGTACATTGTGGTGATGTGACCGCATGCAGAGAGTCACATCAGAGTCTGAGCTCCTGCTGAAGCCATGCATTGTGCCAACAGCTGTGACATTTACAGTCACTCAATGGTTCTTTTCTCCAGCTGGGTTACACTCTCAAACAAAAGGTACAAAAGTCATCACTGGGGTGGTACCTTTTCAAAAGGCACAACTTTTTACCTAAAGAGTCCATTTTAGAACCTTAAAGGTACATATTAGTACCTAAAGTGTACATATTAGTACATATAAAAGTGTACCTTTTGAAAAGGTACTGCCCCAGTGACAGTGTAGAGAAGTGCTTTGTTTTTCCTGTGTGCACATGGTGAAGCATCTTCAGCACAAAGCAGAGCTCTGTAATACACATCTCTACGGTTATGGAAAGGGCTTCATCAGTATTTTCAGCTGGGAGTTGAACAGAGTCGTCCTCTCAGAATTATGTGCCTAGTCAGCCCATTGTTAGTGCTTGAATTTAAGAATCTCATGACAAAAGCACCCAACAATGCATGGGAGGTTGTGAGTCGTGATACTGATTTGTGATAGTCTCAATAGGCTCTTTAACTGCACAATTATCAAACACAGTGTGGCTGAGAAATATATTTAATATAAAACTAGGCATATTCAGGATCGTATAGCTGATGACAAAATAAAACATCACTGTAAATAAATTTTTTTTAATGCACTTTATTTAGACATTAAGTTTCTGGAAAATTAGTTTTGTGATCTATGTCTCACTATTTTTAAGTATGAGCCTTTAAGGCCTTTCCACACTGAGCGCGATGTGAAAAAGCGAAGCGAATCGCAGACGAATGATGCTTTCGTACCGAATGCAACACAGTTGTTCACCTTCTGCTAATTCATGCCTGCAGGCTAGGTGGCCCCGACCAACAATGCATTATATATTTCGTAAATGGATTTAACATCATCTGCTGCTAAATATACAGCATTAAATTAAGATAAACAAGATTCTACACCAGAAACAAACCATCTATAATGCTTACAAGAATAGGCTACATCCTAAAATATAATTAGAAGTACATTTAGCATCAAGCTGCACTTGAAAATGTATGTAATTATTAATGTATATGCTTACCCACTTTAAACCATCATTGAGTGCTCGTAATAACTTCAAATTGTGATCTATAGATGATTTTGATTAATAAGCAGACATGCACTTTTTGTATGTTTAATAACGCTACACTGATAAGATTTGTCATAAACATCCTTTACTGCTATAAAATTACCATGAGCTGCATTCAAAACACATACAAAAAATATATTGTCATAATCATATCTATTTGCTTTCATATTTCATGTGCAGAAAAAGAGTGAATGCGCTCTGACTCATAACACTTGCGCACGTGGAAGAAAACGGATGGTGCTCTACAGATCGCATAATTCAGTGGAAAATTAATAGAAATGTTATTCTGTATAAAGAACACGTGAGAATAAATCTGTTCTCAAACCATAACAAGAACTCAGCATCCACTCTCTTCTCTTAGCCGGGATACTCTTCTTCTGTGTTTGTTTACACTGTGCAACAGCAGCTGCTCCGGTCATGTGATCCTAGCTCAAATCTTATTGGACGGCCTGTGTTTTCACTTTGCGAAACTGAAATTTGTCGGACTGGTTCAAAAAAAAAAAAAAAAAAAAAAAAAAAAAAACGCATTTTTGGTGTGTGAATGTCTCACTGATACTTAAAGGCAGGATTAATTGCGTAGAAATCTATTGTTTTATTCCAGCACGCCATCGCATCCGATATTCGTTTAGCTTTTTCATGCTCAGTGTGGAAAGGCCTTTAGTTTTGACTGCATCACAGATTTAAACTTTTCAAGCAAAACGATATTAGAAATTGGGAAATACAACTAATTTCTATATTCATTTCAAAATTTGTGTTTCACCAGTTCATTTTTCTTGCACTAAAATGTTTTAGTAAAAACATATGCAGGTAAATGTAGGTAATATATTTATACTGTACTAGTATGTTCCCAAAATACTCAAACTAAAATCTGCTAAATAATATATCAGACGGACTTTACACCTATATGTTATAATCTTATTGCTTAATATTATACTAATGTAATTTTTGAATGGCATTACCAAGAATAGCATTAAAAGCTGACAAAACCATCAGGCCATAAGAAAAAAAAGGAAAGAGAGAAATATTAAGGTAACAGATTCTCTCCACCTGTGCACCCCCTGCTCCCTTCCCACCCAGCCCACATGCAAACAGGAGCTGTTCCTGACCTGGATGACAGAATGATGAGGTCGGCCGGGAGGTGATCTCCATTGGCTGCTCGGACTACCTCCCCTACCGACACTAATTTACCCAGCAGCCCCGGCGCAAGGGGAATGACACGAGTGAAGTCGGGAGAAGGTTGTTCATCACATGAGGTTGGGAGGGGAGGGTGAACGGTGGAGATGAGTGGAGGGAAACGGCATAAGATGGGCAGAGGAGGAAGAGCACACGTAACAAGACAGGGAGAGAGAGACAATCACACAAACATTTAATCTTCACAGAGGAAAAAACACAATGCCCACTGTTCAAAACCCACCCAGGCCAGGCTAAACCACCAGTAAAGTTGGAGAAAAAAAAAAAAAAACTTTATTTTTATTTTTACTTTTGGTTGTTTTAATTTTTTTTAACACCCCAGAATTTTGGGTCAACTTAAGGCCTGGCTGACAATTGGATTTTGGCAGTGAAGAGGACAACTTCATCAGGTCAGTATTAATCAATAAGCAAACATCCACTAAAGGAAGTGCTGATTTTGACTCTTCACTCATTTTACTAAAGAACAACTTGGTTTAAAATAAAACTCTGCCATTTGTGCCCCTCATTTTATAATAAACCGCTAGAACTTTTAGGTCTGGAACAAAAAAGGCAAGTAAACAATGGCAGAATTTTCAATTTTGGGTGAACTAGTCATTTTACCCTTCATCTTTTGTGGATAATATATGACATTTATATTATTAAAACCATCAACTGATACCATTTGTAGTGACACTGCATTTATTTGGAGCTTTGTCTCAGGGTTATTTGTTATTAGCCTGTTAATCATCACTTCCTTTGGATGTTAAGTGTGAGACGGAGAAAAGGATGGACAAGTTCCTTTCTGATGACGTAGACTCTTCTACCTGGATGACAGCAGTATAGCATCTGCTGGTACGAAATCTTTGCCATTAACTTTAACTATGTCTCCAACCACAACCTGTAAAACACAAACTAGTTATCAATTCAAAAACAGCAAACTAGCAGCCACTCGCGAGAGTAGAGAAATAAGAAATATTAATTTCACTCGTTTCATTCAGGAGGATTTAGATCCAAACATAAGCCTTCACTTGAGACTAGCATTTAAAATGAGGCCATTTAATCAAAAGTATTCTCTGTAAAATCCACAAATAAACAATTTTTTCTGATTTGCATTTTTAATCATCTTATTAGCCATAATCCAGTAGAAGTGGGGGACGCTGCTTCATAGCTGCTATTTTGAATCAAAGTGGAGAACTACTTAAATATGCATGAGTTGATATATGATTTATAAGTAGGCCTATATTAAAAATACATTATTCATACTGTGCACTGTAATTCAAAGTGTGTCACAGTGTGGCTTAATAAAAGGAAAGGCGACAAGAAGCCTGGCTTCACAAAACTGTTTGAATATTGATGAGATGACAATAAAAATAAACTAGATTTAATGAGCTGAAACAGAAACATTTTGTACTTCACCGTCCATTCTAGCAGCACTTAGCAGAATTGCAGCTTCAGAAAATAATATACTAAAAGGAAACAACTGTATTTTATGCCACAGTAACGTCACCAGGGCACAAGTTAATGCACTCTTGCAGATGTGCACTAATATAGCAAACAGTAATGAATGCCCAGTCCTCAGGTAATTATATCTCCAGCCATTTCCTTTTGCTTTCACCTTATAATTATGGACTGTGTGTTTCTGTCAGGGTAATTAGCTCGACTCTATTAACACACTGAAAAGCTGCTCTGTGTCTGGCTGCATTAGGATCTCTATAGAGACCGCATGTAAGCTGTGGCCTGGTTAGAGTCTACTTCTGGATTCTCGACTCTTTAGGTCAAGATGAACAAAAGAAAAAGAGCAGAGAGGGAAGTACCCTCTTCAAGAAACACCAAAGTAACTATTTTCAAACCAAACCTGCTCTGGTTTGCGCCATCGGCATCTTTATATGCATACTCATTTCTCACTCTGTTTCTAAGAGTATGTCAACTCATTTTCAGGCTGGAACTCAGCGAGTCAATTGGTATGAGAAACACCATCCTGCTGCAGTACCTTCTCCCAATGTACAATCTCCCAAGCGCCATTCCTCAATACTACAAAAGAGAAAGAGAGAGATCACCATAACTGAAATGGAAAAAAAAGGATCCCTAACACAGACCAAAACCCCATGATATAAAAATGCATACATATATACACATTTAAAGTTGACGGTCATCTTCTTGCAGGAAAAAAAAATGGAAATTTCTAATTACTAAATGCTGACTCTTTCTGAATGGCTGGGTCCAATTTTTTGGCAAATCTAATTTCTCATTATAAGGGTAACGCCTAACTAGCAAATCACAACTCAAGGATATAAGACAAATTAAAGCTACTGCCTATCAAAAGAGTCATTTACATCCCACCCTCAACTTTTATTTTCAATATTAAATGCTCCAGAACAGGGAGGAAAACTGCTCTAATCAGGCAAATGTAAAGACAAAAGTTAAGCAAAACAAACGTCTTACCTTGTGTCTCTTTCTTGTTAACAACACTATCAGCATTGTGGCGTTTCTGAAATAAAAAATGAAATTATTAATCAAATGAGCCAATATGGACAGACATTATTTTATGGATTTTATTACTTTCTTCTGCATTATAAAAGAACTCTGGCACACATACGCACACATAATTATTACAGACATATAAATATACAGTATCATGCATTCAACACAAAGGCATTAGAAAAAACTAAAACCTCTTAGAAAATAAAATAAACATTCTTTATAGAGAGAAAAAGAGTGAAGTTTTACATGTTTAGTGATCAATAAAACTGCTAATGGAGAAGCAAAGAGATGTGTGTCCACTGAAGCACTCTTTTTCTGTCCCAGATTACAAGAGGTGTTTGATCCGCTCTAATCGAGAACCACTTTGAGTGTTTCTATCTCAGAGAGTGAATGCGAATGAGCAAGAGTGATCTGAAAACACTGATTAGCCTCTAAAAGCTCTACATATACATTTGTGCTCTTGCCTCCAGTGCTCTCTGATTGCCTAATTATCCTCCCGGTTAACACTGGGGAAATACATCCAGTGTCACCTCGGTTTGTCCAGGACAACTGGTTTATGTGCTCAGGGGTTAAAGCAAAAAAAATCCTGAGCCTGAACTTTTTTCCGGGGGCAGGGCAGGGCAGCAACGACTGTGGCAACTTTAACATTTGAAAGGATACTATGGCAAAGTTATTGCTTTATTCAAACTGATTAAAAAAATAAAATAAAAAAAATCTTCATGAATATATGGTTGACCTGAAGAATAAAAGCTGTAACTTGGAAAATTATGAGCTATATCACCTCTGCAGGAGAAGGAAAAAGTTCTCAGACCCCATTTATCATCAAAATCAGCTCTTGTGCAGTGTTGGATAACTCATTCTCTTTCTTTCTCCTCACTCTCTCCTGTTTTCTCTGTTTCCATTTCCCTCACATTTTCCTTCAGCTCAACATGGAGCAGAGATGAGGCTCTGCGGAGGGAAGTGATGATTTGATTACGCATCTAATCTAACTGATGGCTTGTCTGCAGTGAACATGGGTGCAAGAGGATATTTAACAATACAAGAAGGGCCTCAAAGGGAAGAGGAGACAGTGGTTTGGGTTTGTGGTAAGATGCAGCACCAAATCCCAGAAGGATTAGTGGAGTACAGTGGGGTGCAGCTGGTAAGCAGGCCACTGTGTGGAAAGCACTGGCGCGTCACCTCTTTGTTAGACTCGGTCTTTGTTAGAGATGCCGGATTATGACGAGTTATGGATTATACTGAGCCAACTGGCTTCTTTTGAAACGCATATATGAAGACACAGTAAGAACGCAACAAACAAAAACTGTTCAAAAGTTTGGGGCAAGTATATGAAGACACAGTAAGAACGTTATATTTATATTTATATGTATACATATATACACTCACCTAAAGGATTATTAGGAACTCCATACTAATACTGTGTTTGACCCCCTTTCGCCTTCAGAACTGCCTTAATTCTACGTGGCATTGATTCAACAAGGTGCTGAAAGTATTCTTTAGAAATCTTGGCCCATATTGATAGGATAGCATCTTGCAGTTGATAGAGATTTGTGGGATGCACATCCAGGGCACGAAGCTCCCATTCCACCACATCCCAAAGATACTCTGTTGGGTTGAGATCTGGTGACTGTTGGGGACCATTTTTAGTACAGTGAACTCATTGTCATGTTCAAGAAACCAATTTGAAAATGATTCGAGCTTTGTGACATGGTGCATTATCCTGCTGGAAGTAGCCATCAGAGGATGGGTATATGGTGGTCATAAAGGGATGGACATGGTCAGAAACAATGCTCAGGTAGGCCATGGCATTTAAACGATGCCCAATTGGCACTAAGGGCTCTAAAGTGTGCCAAGAAAACATCCCCCACACCATTACAACCACCACCACACCGCCTGCACAGTGGGTAACAAGGCATGATGGATCCATGTTCTCATTCTGTTAACGCCAAATTCTGACTCTACCATCTGAATGTCTCAACAGAAATCGAGGCTCATCAGACCAGGCAACACTTTTCCAGTCTTCAACTGTCCAATTTTGGTGAGCTTCAACTGTCCAAAATTGTAGCCTCTTTTTCCTATTTGTAGTGGAGATGAGTGATACCCGGTGGGGTCTTCTGCTGGTGTAGCCCATCCGCCTCAAGGTTGTGCGTGTTGTGGCTTCACAAATGCTTTGCTGCATTCCTCAGTTGTAACGAGTGGTTATTTCAGTCAAATTGCTCTTCTATCAGCTTGAATCAGTCGGCCCATTCTCCTCTGACCTCTAGCATCAACAAGGCATTTTCGCCCACAGGACTGCCGCATAATGGATGTTTTTCCCTTTTCACACCATTCTTTGTAAACCTAGAAATGGGTTGTGCGTGAAAATCCCAGTAACTGAGCAGATTGTGAAATACTCAGACCGGCCCGTCTGGCACCAACAACCATGCCACGCTCAAAATTGCTTAAATCACCTTTCTTTCCCATTCTGACATTCAGTTTGGAGTTCAGGAGATTGTCTTGACCAGGACCACACCCCTAAATGCATTGAAGCAACTGCCATGTGATTGGTTGATTAGATAATTGCATTAATGAGAAATTGAACAGGTGTTCCTAATAATCCTTTAGGTGAGTGTATATATATATATATATATATATATATATATATATATATATATATATATATATATATATATATATATAATATATATATATATACTACACACATCACATACATACACACACACACACACACACACACACACACACACATTTTTGTTATTTGACAGCATATTAGAATGAATGACTGCTGGTAATTTAGCTATATTTACAGGAATAAATTACAATTTAAAACAATGAAATAGAAGTTATTTTAAATTGATGAAATTTCACAATATTATATTTTTACTGTATTTTTCATCAAATAGGCTAAATGCAGCCTTGATAAGTAAATGACACTTCTTTCAAAAACATTAACAAATAAATTACAAAATGGCTAAGAAATGTTTAGCAGCATGATCAAGCTTTTTTCTTACAATAAGGGCAGGAAAAAAGCACCATGAAAGTATTTCTGCGCCATATTTAAAGTCCTTGACAGCTCATGAAAAACAGCTTGTTAAGCTTGACAGCTCAAGAAAAACACCATTCACACACGTCTTGAGATTGTGATGTCCTATTAGAAAGCTACAGTTCAAAGCCCTTGGTCACAGCAAAATATCTTCTTTTGTGTTTGAAAGCCAGTCATTCAGGTTTGAAACATGAGTTTGAGAAAATTAATTACATTAGTTATTTTTCTGGTGAACTATTTCTTTAAATACAAAAACAACCCACCCAAGTCTAACAAACAAAAGCTAGCACTCAAAGTAACAAGAGAAGCCTTTCTCTCACCTTATGGGATGCTTCTAAAATTAGAATTTGTTTTTACTTGAAGGGGAAAGAAAGCAAAGGTCACGTGACCTCCACTCACAGCAGAGCGGTGCATGACAGCAGAGAGGTGAATTTATCATACGACCTTCATGTCCAGGGCTAGTTTTGACCTCTCAGACCTGAATAACACATCCCAAACCCATATAAAGTGCTGAGCCAGTCATTCTGACCACAGCATCAAGCGGGATGTGATCGGATGGCTGTCCAGAGGGATCCGGGAGAACAGGCTCTGATTTCAGGGTCACAGCACTATGGTGGATCCACTTGGACTAGTGCTTTTATCTCAGTGTTCACTCCTCTATGTAAATTTCTATGTAAAAAGGTCTTGGAATTAATTTACATGGCAAATAAGACGATAGTTCAGGTCAGGAAAAAAGCGTCTGCCGCTAGGAGTGAGATGCATTCTGCCGTGTACGTGATCATCATTCACCAGAGAGTGAGACTGAATTATCAGGAAGAGTAAAAGAGGTAAACGTGATAATGTAACAGCTGTGAAGGGCAAGAGAGAATAAAACCCACAGCAAGCACGACTGCACTCCAGACACTAAGAATAGCACAGTTCTCCTTCATTAACCACTCATTAAAAATCATCCAATTTATTGGTACACACGTTTTCTTTCTCATCTTTTTACGTTTACTTAAATCATAAGACAAAATGGCCATTCATATGTAATTGTGTGCGAATTTGACTGTTGAAGCACAATAACATGTGAAAGAGATCTGAATACACAATCACGCACTGTCACGATGTGCTTTCGATGCATGCACATCGGGTGCATGAGTACCCCACAAGTTCTTTTTCAAAGTTTATTGCACTTAACACCATTTTACAATCAAGCAAGTCCCACACTTTATTTTCTAATTCATGCATGTTTCTTTTTCACTCTTAAATTGCTTAAAATGTTTAAACAGTCCTGCGCTGTGAGGATATAAAGTGTGGCAAGGCCAGTGTTCATGCATGGAGTGAAAGCAGAGCTCTGTCGCATGTGGACACAACTCAGGAAATATGGCTCTTAATAAAACACATTCTTAAAGTACCAGTACTGGTAAAATGCAGAATCATACCGTTTTTAAAAGCAGGGTATAACGATACCTTTTTAGTACCGGTATATCAAGCAACACTAATTACCTCGGTAAGCTCCTTTACAAATCACTTGTATAATTGAATGCCCTCACCAGGTCTTCTATAACCTCCTTCACTGCTGCCACCACCAAGATGAAGAGTAACGGCACCAGTGTTGTCCACCTTCCTGTTGGTGACACATCAGGGATTTGCTGTTGAGAGGAAAAAAATAAATAAAATGGCCACATTAAATGTCAGTCATTAATCCCTCTTTCCAGAAGAACAAAATCAAAACATAAACATCCAAATAGCTCACTAACCTCTTCACCTACAGGGCATGAATACAAACACTAATTAAAGTCCAGCAGAGCATTTGAATGTATGACCTCATGAAAAACACTCAGGGGGGAATGATAAACTGCTTAATTGTGTTTCCCAGCAATCATAACAGAGCCTGAGGGTCTACGTCCCTGGTGGTGTTAGTATTTATCACCAGGAGGTCAAGAAAACAACCTAAGGGAATGGCAATAACCATCAGAACGTCAGCAGCAGTGATTGCTGATGGATGGATGTTTAGAAGTCGCCATGTGACATATCTGTCTACCCTGCTGAAGAGATAAGCTTAGACTAGCATCAATTTCCAGACTGGTCCAGGCTGGTTAGGCAGTTGGGAAAGTGTCCTCAAGCTTATATATAATTCACATCATTAGAACTTGATTATACTTCTACAGTTTCTCTCCTGATTCTGGCAAAACTCACAGAGCTTACATAATATCAAGAAGTGGATCGTCTTTGGAACG
Organism: Cyprinus carpio; assembly: GCF_018340385.1. Taxonomy (NCBI): domain Eukaryota; kingdom Metazoa; phylum Chordata; class Actinopteri; order Cypriniformes; family Cyprinidae; genus Cyprinus; species Cyprinus carpio. The sequence goes on from NC_056610.1 coordinate 26,472,871, forward strand.
TGTCCCTATCAGATAAAGTGTCAGAGCTGTCACAGCTTCAGACAGAGGCCAACAATGCAAAGACATACGATAGGAAACCCGAAACGGATTCCTTTTAACCTGATGCCAACACTTTCCCTTCTGCGTTATGTTTCACTTAAACAGGAGAGTACGCTCACAACCAAACCACAGTGCCGTGGAAGACCAGAGCAGTCCATCATTGTGGAACCTGGGTGGTCAGGATAAAAATATTTAGATGATTATGATGGCATATCCAGAAGTAGTTTTTGAGCGGTTTTGATGAAACAGCATTTATAAAAACCAGATGGTCGTCTTGGCCCCCTTGTTGCCTCAGCAAACCCATCCCTCCTGTTCTTCTCATTCACAACATGCCTGCGCATTTCAAAGTCACTGCATTGACAGCAGCGTAATGAAGATACACAGAACCTGTGCTTCGAATCCACCTGACTCCCTCTGTTTTACTCTTTTAACTCGCAGCTTCTCTTCTTTCTTCATCTCTCTTCCCCCTGGTCATCGATTGCGCTACATTAAAACAGAGGCGCTAATTTAATGTGCAGCACATCCACAGGGTCACGCCGGGTTGCTCGATGGTGGATTCATCATACCTCCTGTCTCTAAAAGAACAGCATGTTTATAGCACTCTGGAGCCCTCGGTGACTGCAGCGACTGGTAATTACACAGATGCTGAAGCAGTGCAGCCAAAATCTGTTTAGGTTTCAAAAGCAATATATACAGTACACAATACTCAATAAGATTTTTTAATGTTTTTGCATTTATTTGATCAAAAAGATAAAAACAAATAAATTGCGGAATATTATTATATTTTAAATTGACTATTTCTATTTTTAAATATTCTGGAATGTAATTTATTCCTGTGATGCAAAGCTGAATTTTTAGCAGCCATTACTTCAGTCTTCAGTGTTACATGATCCTTTAGAAATTATTCTAATATGCTGATTTGCTGCTCAACAAACATTTCTTATTACTAATAATGTTGAAAACAGTTGTATTGCTTAACTTTTTTTGTGGAAACAAATTTTTCAGGATTCTTTGATAAATAGAAAGTTCAAAAGGACAGCATTTTATTGAAAATAAAAATCTTATGTAACGTTATTAATGTCTTCACTGCCCATTTTGATAAATTTAACGGTCCTTGGAATAAAAAGCATTAATTTATTTCAAAAGACTCCAAACCTTTGAAACTTCAGTACTCACGTGCAGAACACGTGCGAGCGGCTGTGAGTGACGGTGATGGTATATAAACGACTAAACATTCATTCATAATGTACAAATTAAGCTTTTAATGTGATTTAAACCCTTAAAAGTACATTAAAATAGAAACAACACAAAGTTATTCAACATGGAAAGCAATAGAAATGTAGTAACTAAGTAATTTCCCCAGATAATCATTTCATATCGTGCGCTTTGCAGGGCTGCGGGACACAGGAAAGAAAGGCTATCAACTTGTTAATTCGTTCCTATAGCTTATTAATTTGTGGCAACTGTCCATGTTTCATTAATTTGTTTCTTAAATAACCCATGATTTAACTGAAATAAGGGAACAAATTAATAAATCGATCGAATTCTTAATTCATGAAATCTTTAATTTCCCTTCTCGCATGTTTACCACACACAGTAAGAGAGGCGAAAACAGTAAATAAAAGTGAAAGATATTAAAAGAAATCTGCGAAATTAGAGGGTTAGACTGTGAAGATTTAGGAAAAGAAACAATGCCTAAAATATTGAGACTTGAATTTGGAACTTGGAAATAAAGACTCGGGGGGGACACCAACTGGCAAACCAGAACACTGAAAGCCACGATAATAGTGTTTGTCATACTGGCTATGGGCTGGAACGCATCCACATCAAAAGCATGGTCACGATGGTAACTTTTTTTGCAAGAGCTAATCAATTATTCCTCTAATAAACAACATTTCGGTCCGTCATCTTTCTACCACGCTTGTCATAATCAGAGCTTATAATTTGTAAAATAGCCCTTTTTTTCTAAATGCTGGATTCCAAAACGGCATTCATTTTAAACGCGCTAGCACGGGCCGTCAAAAAAAAACGCGACCAGGTAGCTGACTAAAAGACAATAACTTTTTCAAGAACAATGACTTTTGTTACCTTGCTTTTACTTCAATGATGTTTCTTACCATGGATACCAAAATTAGCCTAGGGCAGCAGGTTTTCACAGCCCTGTTGAACGCAATGGCCATGCGGAGACAAACAGGATGCTTTCGGCGGAAAATGTATATTGGCCTAAGGCAAATAAGAGATTCAAGAAATAGGCCTAACATAAAAATAAAGTTCAGTGGTCGTAGCTCACTTTGTTTTCATAAAAATCTAACATTTGTTATATATATATGAATATATATATCCCGTTATTATATATATAAAAATATATATAATATATAATTATTCACTATACCAAAATATTCCCATAAATCGCTTTAAATTAATTTAGGCGAAATAAACTATCTGACTTCCATAGACCTTTGTAAAAGTAATAACGAATTTAAACACAGAAGTGTGGCTAGCGTGAGTGTGTGTGTGTGTGTGGTGTGTGTTTGTGCTCCATGTACAGAGAGTTCATGAGGAAAAGATAGAGAGACAGTAGAAGAGAGAGAATAAGAGAAGAGACAACAAAATACACTTCCTGTTTTTGCGAATATGTTCAGAGAGGAGTTCTGTTTGACATTTGTTTAAATTGAGATGTTGATTAAAACATTTCAAACCGAAGTGAGTTACAATTGTTGTTTTGATTCCATGTGTTCCTCGTAGCATGTAGATTTTACAATGCACTCACAATCCATGATCTAATTCTTATATCTTATATCGTGCCCTGCCAAATTACATCCACTTGACGCGACTTTGGCTCATCTTGACCTTGAACTGGACTTAACATAGCTTGTGACTTGACTTTGACTTGTATGCACGCACTCACGCACATGTCACTTGGTATCATGATGATCCGCGATGGTACTATTCCTCTATTGCACTATAGACCAAATGCCGACGATTTTTAAATAAAAGCAGCAACGATAATAAAAGTGCCGTTCAGCCATACCTTTTTGACTGCAGGTGATGTGTTCTGTGCATGGACAGCCACATAGCACTAGCGCCACAGTTTCAACACCCTAGGGACCTATATTTGGGATGATTTTATTTTAAATGCCATAATGTCAGTTAAAATCAAAACGGTCAACAAAGTAAAGTGATCTCGAACATACGGCGCGCTCTCTTCATTTTATCAAATGATCTTATATCACCAGCTATTCATAATTTTATAATCCGGCTAATAAGCACAAATTTATTCAGACTAAAACCCCTTTAATTTCAAGTGAGAAAGGTGGCAATTTTTTTTTGGTTTTTTTGTATGTGGCTTTTGCACATCCTGTCATGATCTACGGTGACTGTGTGCCGCTGCAATAGATGAATTTTTGCAGCATTAAGGTTAATGATTTTAATCGTCCAGTTAATTGATTGTTTAATTTTAAACGATGATCGATCATGGAAATGATCACCAAAATGACATCCCATAATGGTATAACTAATAATAATGACAATTTTCATTTTTGCAGCATTAAGGTGAACTATCCCATTGATGCGGTTAAATATTTCAAAGAAATGGTCAGTATGGTTCTAATTCTTTAAGCAGTTTTCCTTTTTGGGTGAACTATCCCCGTTAATATTTCAACAGTCCTATCCCTTTAATATTTCAACAGTCAGTATGGTTCTCTTTAAGCAGATACCAAGCCATGACAGGAGTGCCCCTTGTGGCAGACAGGGCATTATGTTTGTGTTCACACTCTTGTGGAGGGGACTCACATGGTAATGTAATGCACTATATCTCTGATGTTTTCACACTTGGTTGATTGATTGGTCTGAACCAGAGTTCGATTCCACCCTGCTGTTCAATCAGTCCTGTCTACTTAAGAAACCCAGTATCTGATCACATAGGGTCAGGGAATCCGCAGACAGATGTTTATCTGCGACCGTGAGAACTGACAGTCCTAATCTCTCCATCTTATCATCAGTGTTCCTGCCCTGGGGGAGGAAGGTTGAAGACTAAAACTGAAGTCCTACCTGCAAAAGTGCAATGAACAGGAAAAAGGAGTTTGCTGCTCTTCTGAACTGAGAGTACAGGAACCGAGGCAGGAACGTGAGGACATTGTACTTCGCAGTGCTGGAAAGAAAAGAAGAGACGATGTTAGAAATGTGGTTACATCCTAACAATGACACAATATAAAACCACCTGACATCATCTGCAGACTGGGCTGACAGTTTGTTTATCATCCATTAATTTCTCACAGTTTGCAATTTTTATTGGGCCACTATTATACCATAACAAGTGATATTGATAACCAGGAATCATTACCATGACCCCCACCACAAATCAAAATCTCTCCCCCTTGCCACACCCAGTATCAGTTTCAGTGCCAGCTTGAGACACGAGCACGAACACACAGTGAGGGATTGAGAGAGGCAGTTAATGAGCATAAAGAACAGCTAAGTTTGAGGAGAAGAGAGAGCTTGCCAGAACCTCCATCTCTCAGACTGCCGACTGATTTATGCTCACATTAGGCCCAAGACAGCAAGGCCACTTTAGACTGAGATAAACATCCCACTCTGAACCCCGACAACTGCCTCTTTATCCACCCACTTACAAAAACAACAGCCAACCAAAAAAAAACTAAAACAAACCTTATTTCATTCAGAATATTGGTATTAATTTATTTTTTATTCACTAATGATTCATATAATAAAATATACAAATATTAAACATAAAAAGATAAAATACAAAATACAATATAATACAATAAAATACAGTATTCTTAATAACTGACACATATAATAAAATATAAAATATATATACAAAGTAATAATACAAATACATATTACAAATGCAATTACAAAATAATGTTAAAAAAAGAATACAATATTCTCAGTCCACCAAGAAACAGTCAGAATTTTTATTTATGTTTAATATAATATAATATAATATAATATAATATAATATAATATAATACAATAAGTGCTGTGTAAATATTTTCAAAATATATACTGTATGTGTGTATTTATATATATACATAAAAAATATACAGTACACACATATATTAAAGCTTTTAGTTTGGATGCGATTAATCGTTTGAAAGCACTAAATATAATATAAATATAATATAATATAATATATAATATAATAAACATAAGATAATACTATATACAATAAAATATAAAATATTATATAAAAAACAAAAAACAAAAAAACAATTCAATATTCTCAGCCACCTAAAAGCATTTCTAATAGAATAAAAAAATATATATAAAAAATAAAAATAAAAATAAGCCCAACAAGACATTCTTTTCAATCAGAATATTAGCATTTTGTTTTTTATTAATGACTGTAATATAAAATACAATACAATACAAACATTACAATACAGCCACGTTGGAGAGACTGAGACAGTCTGTGAACATTTCTAACATGGAAAGCAATACGAGTCCTCTCACTGTCTCTACGTTTCACTGATCCAGTCTTCACAGAGATCCTTATCAGACCACGGCACACAGCATACCGCAGCACAGCAATTAGCAGCACCGTACGAGATGGAAAATTTTGTCAGGGGCCTGTCGTTCTCGCTTTTCTCCACTTTCTCTTGGCTAGTTTTCAGCTTTTGCTCAGTGTAGTTGTGTCAGGTGGCTAATAGCAGCTAGTAGCTGCTCCTACTGTTCTTCAGATAAAGAAAAACATTTCCATGCTGCTGGGAAACACACATTCATGGAGGAGAGCATGAGGGAAAAATGACATCTGTCCTCATACTCATCATCTAGCACATGTCAGACCTTTTTTTCTAAAATTCAAAAAACATCTTTAATGTCAGACCTTTTTTTCTAAAATTCAAAAAACATCTTTACAAAAAAAGGTTTCATAAAATATTTTTAGGTTTTATTGTAATTTTTTGTTTTTTTAATGTTGTTTTGACAATATCAACGATGGACACTGTAAACTCAACCTGACGATCTAGCAGACAGCTTTCTCACGGCGGTGCAGAGAGAGCTGACCTGCGTCTCTCCTCCCATTTCCTCTACACAACCCCAGAAACCAGATCTAGGTCTGCTTCTAGACCTCAGACGGCTGCTTAACCCACACGCTCTGCTCTTTTAGCACTACTTAGCATCATCATGCTTTTAAACAAACATGTATCGCACACGAGGGCTTCGGGACGCTAGCTCATCAGGCAGTCACTGGGGTGACTAGTGTAACTGCTCATCAAGATGCACCTCAGGGTTTAACCATGTGCTGTTTATCATTTTAATGGAGAGAAGGTCGTGGCATTGTTGGCGGAGGAGTATTTTCTAATGATTCGTCGGCAGTTTTTTATTTATTTTGTGTGAGGAGAAATACTTTTTTTTTTTTTTTTTTGTGAGAGAGATGTTAATAATGTTTGTTTGTTTGAGGTGTCAAAATGTGTAATTTAACACAGCTTAGAAAGCGCTCTATTCCCAACTACAGAATTTTGTGTTTGTTTAGGTAAAGCTTATGTTAGTTTTTTGTTCGAGAGAAATACAATGTGATCCCTCTTCCTTGTAGACTGGTGTGCTAGTGTTGATTGTACAGTACAACAGGAACGCTATGGGTAGCAGTTTGGCCAATCAGCTCTGATAGTAAAGATGTACTAAGGGTAAAAACTTGAACTTGACCTACAGTTCACATCTGCTACACAATGCACTATGTATATAAAGGCTTAATCTAGCAAACACAGCTCTCAAAGTGGTCAATGACCTAGTGCTCTTTTGCAAAAAACTAGTTAAATGGACAGAGTAGGCATTATTCTTCATGACAAAAAGCCAGGCCACTTATGAAAACTATAAAACTATAGTTGATGCTGGTGACTTGTCTGGAAAATAAAAAAATAAAAAAAAAATGGGGGGAAAAATGGATGAGTAAATACTTCAAAGCCTACAGAATTTTTTATTTTTCTCCAGGTTTCAAGTTTCATTTTTTTTTTCTTTCTTTGGGTCAAATGTTGTAATGTAGAGATTAATTTTGAAGCTGTGTGCTTTGGTTCAAGGCTTTTTATTATTATTTTTGAATGCCTTACAAGAAAAATTAAATAGAAAAATATCCAGATGCAAGGCTAGAGAGAAATAGGTGGTCACCGTTGCAGTCGGTATTAACCATATTGGCCTGATGAATGACAAATGTCAAGTAATGCAGTATGTGGAGGTTATCCAGTCATTTACAGGAGGTCATTTACATACAAATGTCTAGCAAAAGGAGTCAGAGAGAGGGTGGGAAATTCTCATACAAAACTAAATAAATAGATTTTTGATGCAAGAAACTTTAATTTTAGACTACAGCAATACAAATTTTTTTTTTTTAATTTCTGACTTATTTTTCTTAAGGAACACAACAAACATTTGTATACTATATTAAGTGGTACTCTTTCTAGCAGAACAAATGCACAAGGAAATGAAAATGATATCCTGACCATTGCGTGTGATCTTTCTAAATGAGCACCTACTGATTGTCAGCAAAATGTGATGGTAACCTATTACAACTAAAGCCTGTTTTCTTCTCATAGCAGTTTACATCAAATAAATACACATAAGCAAGCAGGTCTCCCTAGTCTCTCAAACTGCAGGACTGCAAACATTAACCTGGTCTGACAGTGGAGCTGGCCGTTTAAAACTAATGATTTATCTGTTGCACGAGAGTCAGCTCTCTATATACCTAAAAGCACAGAAGAACAGTCCAGAAATGAGACAGCATGTTGTTCTTCTCTGCATTAATCAAAGTAGGGCATTATTAGTGAGTAATTATGTTCTTGTCAGACTGCAGTGGCCGTTAGGATCACTAGATGGAACTATCAAATAGATGCTTTTGGGTTTCAGTACTGAAGGTCTGCAGTCTGAGCGACATGAAGTCTGGATGAATGCTCTCTCACTGCAGGCTGAAAGAGAACCACCAAGCATCTTTCACTTCACAAATGCTGAAATATTTGTCATTTCAAATCAGTTCATTTCACTGACTCAGGCTGATCTTTTGAGGGCGAGTAAATAATTACACAATTTTCATTTTTTGATTAACTGCTCCTTAAAGGTAATTCAGAGGGTGATTCAGCAGATATCAGATATTAACTGCAGCGCCTGCTCCCACCTCATCTCTGCCTGCCATACATCACAATGAGTCCATATTTAAACTTGGACACTGTGAGCCACTGTGGCGGCTTGAACACAGCAATACTTTCTCTTGTCAAATACCAGCTCACTAGTTTTAATGTGGCAATTTATTCGTACAGTTCCTTCCCACTCAAATATTTTTCAAAACCATCTTCATCCATCCATCCATCCATGGCAGTACAGTCTGTTCAACACTTTTGTTTTTGTGACATTAGATATGAGTTCTGTTTTGAACCCTGCTGAGTTTCCTTGCTGCCTACACAACCATTCAAAAGTTTGGGGACAGCAAGATTTTTTTATGTTTTTGCTAAGAAGTCTCTGCTCACCAAGGCTGCAACTATTTGCTAAATACAGCAAAACTGCAAAATAATTTTACAATTTAAAATATCAGGGTTTTGTTTTATAGATAGATAGATAGATAGATAGATAGATAGATAGATTTTTTAGATGTAATGTATTCCTGTGAAGGCAAAGCTGAATTAGCAGCCATAACTCCAGTCTTCTGTGTCCCATTATCCTTCAGGAATCATTCTAATATGCTGATTTGCTGCTTGAAAAACATGTTAAAAATAGTTGTGCTGCTTAATATTTTTGTGGTTACCATGATATTATTTTTCTGAATTTTTTGAATAATAGAAACTCAGTACTTAAATGTACAGCAGGCCTATAATTAATTACAATGTAACAAGGAAAGCGTTAAAAAAAACATTTTGTAACCCATTTTTGCTACATAAAAGTATTAATCATGATATTAAACTACACAAAGAAATACTAGGTAAAAGAATGCATGCAATAACACTTACAATATTTTAATCAATACATTTCAGTGTTGAACAAGTTTTTATAAACAACATTTCACTTGCTTCATCCACCATCTTGAAGTTAATCATCCCCGTGGTCACCATGAAGGCCTGTTCAGCCTTTGTTTGAGGAAACAGATGTTTGAACAATACACATGGAAGCACACGTACCTGACACGATTACTGCAGAACTTGGTAAACTGGGGCTGATTGATAAAAATGAGTCTGGAATCTTCCTGGTCTGCTAAAGAAGTCTTTTCTGACGTGTCTTCTGTCTTTTCATAACCTGAAGCAAGAAAAAAAGAGAGAGACAGAGAGGAATAAAGTTAAATGTAATAAAGCATGCAAAAAGGAGCATTTAGCTATTATGAAATATCAGCCTTTGTTTTTTAAAAGTAATGGCTATTTATACTATGACAGACCAGATCTCCCAGCCACCGAAAACAAATCGCCTTTAACAAGATTACAATAAAGATTACATCTTTAACAAGTGTCAGACCCTGAGGAGCTAAAGACTATAACCATTAGAAGCTTTTCTGCAGCATGTGACTCCTATAGAGTAGCTTAGCTGATGACATTAAGAGGGTCCTAAATCAGTCAAAATAAAGATAAACCATTAAATACATTTATAAATAAACAATGTATAACTAAATAAAAAAATATTATTTATTTTACTATATAAATAAAACACATAAATCTTATGAATATAAATGATGACATGTCCTGGTCCCTAGAATTCAGATCTCCAGGTAGATTAAGTCATTATTAGGGCTGGTGTGGTGACAGCCAGTGGAAAAAGAAATGTGTGATGTTACAGGCACACTGAGCCTAAGGGAACAGATGAGTGTAAGAAGGGCAGCTCAAACATGTTCGCCTGCAGGCATCCACACGTGCACGTGCACACACACACACACACACACACACACACACACAGACACACACACACAAAAGGCCTCCTGTAGTGAATCCATGCTTTTTGCATGCTACGCATATGTCCTATGTCATCCGCCAGAACGGCTTCCACCTACGACAGTTAGCAGAAGTGAAAGAAAGGTGTTTATAACGTTTTTAAATATGGATATTTTTCTTACAAAAACACATCGATTTGCTACAGGAGGCCTTTATTCACCCCCCGGAGCCGTGTGAGGCACATTTTAATATGGATAGATGGATGGATGTGCTTTATTTGACTATTTTTGGACTGTTGAGCAAAAAAGAATGAATGAATGATGCCCTTATATAGCACTTTGTGCATTGCTGTACACCCAAAGCGCTTTACAATCATGTGAGGGGTGGGGGTCTCTCCTCAACCACCACCAGTGTGCAGAATCCACCTGGATGATGCAACGGCAGCCACAGCACAATGGCGCCAGTGCACTCACCACACACCAGCTACAGGTGGAGAGGAGAGAGAGTCATATGCTGCGTTTCCACCGAAATTACCTGGAACAATTGTACCAGGAACTTTTTTCCCCAGGAACTATTTTCCCCCCAAACCTGTTGCTTTCTGTGTTTCCACCACGGTTTAAAGTACCGGGAAGATTAGGCAAATAGTCTGGTGACGTAGGTCTGCGCGCGTTTCTCAATACAAAGTATGCAAATTTTGGACTTGCATCCTTGGTAGTTCAGACTTTGCGCATTCGACTCGGGAGTGTGATGACTGCGACGACGCAAATCCGGTAATTCTGCAAACAGCAGCGTACTTGATAACATCAGTCAGCTCGCCTTGGCTACTGCAATTTTCCTCACTGTATATTTACAATAAGACGAAACAGGATATAAAATACCACTGCCTCCTTTCATTTTTTATTTAAAAATAATAATAGCAGCAGAAATGTAATTAGTTCAGGGAAATTTGTATATATAAAGCCATTACAATGAAACGAAATATTATATCAATTGCTTCTTTTTATTTTCATTATAACATATAGATAAATTGAATACAGACCAAAGATTACCTGTTAGATTTACCCAAAATGAATTATATTTTATGCTTAACCACTAAGGAAACATCAGAGCGAGTGGCAAATGTCAGAAGGACTAGCCAAGCTGAGACTGCTCTAGGCAGATACATGAGCACTGAGCTCCCGCTGGTCGCGTGGAGCTGACTGTCTCCGAAATCTGTGAAACACATTTTTAAATGGGCGCTGTCTTTATAAATAAACCACAGGTTTGCGTTTTAAACAACTACATTCTCACCTGAAATACTTTTAAAATTACATTTCATGACACAATAACAGTAATATTTTGAAAATGATCAGAATAAATGGTGGTTGAAATCACAATGCTGCGTGAACTCAACCAATCAGCATGTTTAGTGCCCAAGTCCCGCCCCCGAAAGTTCCGGAAATTTGAAAAAGTACTACCTCGCCAGCAGGGACTTTCTGAAGGGCATTTTTTTTACCCGGAACTTTATTTAGTTCCTGGTTCCTGCGGTGGAAACATACCGAGGACCAGCCCAAAGTCCCTAGTTCCTGGGCAAAGTTCCAGCGGTGGAAACGCGGCTATAGAGCCAATCAAGTGGATTATTAGGAGGCCATGATTAACAAAGGCCACTGGCAAAAACACCCACCCATGCCATTATAAAGCTTGGAAGAGCAAGGAAAATTTTTTATATAATTCAGATTGGATCTGCCTGAAAGAAGAAAGTCATATAACCCTAAGATGCCTTGCGGGTGAGAAATACATAAACTAATTTAAATTTTTGGGTGATCTAACCATTTAATAACCATGCCATGACTGGGAATAAAGTCGATAGTCCAACAATTTGGAAAATTTTAATAAAAATTTGGTTGTTTTTAATTTTTACCAGCAATAAATTGTGTTTAAACAAAAGTTAATGGTTCAAATGAATTCAAGACAGTATTTTCATTTATGGGTGAAATCTTCCTGTTAGAACCCAGAGTGACAAGGAAAACCACACCCCAAGAAACGCCCCTTATACTGTTGCTTGATTTGCTCATTTTATCAGAACACTCTGGGTAAGGTTGGAGTACATTGTGTGAAATCATCATCAATGAAGGGTGTGTTAAGTCAAAACATGGCTTGACAACATTCACCTAAATGGACTAATTGCTTAAGAAGATTAACAACATACTTTCTTAAAGGAGTTTCCCTTACTGAGTTTACCGGTTCTGTGTGTTTGACATCAGCACTAACACAACACGGCTCAAGCTGTGAGACCGAATGCTTCACATAATGAACATTACTGTGGCATATTAGACCAAGAGGTCAAGGCTAAATGCTTGAACATTTTTTGAAGGTATTTGTTTGTATTGTGATGGAGCAAAAAAAAAAGTGAAAGAGGGGAAGTACCGATTGTAGACACTAGGACAGTTTAAACATAAAATGTCTAAGCTAAGTCACGAAGACACACTGAGGAAGTGAGGACCTGCAAGTGTTATCTGTATGTGTGATAGAGGGTGGGTTTTACAGAGCGCGTAATTTGTGAAACTATTTTTAATATGAGCAATAAAGTTCCTAGCTTTTAAATTCTGCCAATTTCTTCACTAAATCAAAACTATATATATCATAATATAAAACTTTTCTAATATATTAAAAAAACATTATATAGTCACAGATATATATAAAGTAAAATAAGCGTTCTCCTTGTGCATAGTCAAGCTTGGGAATAAGTCATCCAGCTTGACTGCATCGTAGTACCACTCAATGCCCTTCTCAGTACAAAATACTCTCCGTGTGTAAACAACATTAAATGAATAAAATAATTAATAGTTGCGCTGATAAATAATGCCGATGGCACACAGTGAATTGGGCTATGCTCATTGAGGATCACTGTTATTAAAACCAGACAGCGGGAAGCAATATGAGAATGAGGAGCAACACTTGTTTTTTTAATGATAACACCATTCAAACTTGATCACTTAACCTAACAGAAAAATGATGTGCTGACATTCCAACCTTTTACTTTATGATCTCTTGACCTCAATTAAAATCAAATCAACACGACCAGAAAACTCTGTGTTCAACCTAAATCCAATTTACAAGCCTGTGGATGCAGAACCCAAAATTATGAATGCACTGTTTGTTTTTAACAGCCGGAGGTGTGACATGAGCGCATTGTTCATCATCAGTGTGCAATTAATGAATTTGGGGAGTTAACTTCCACTCCCTTTATAGGCAAAATATTGTTTGTTTGAGTGTCCTGGCTCAATCAGTGGTGTGAGTGTTGGGTGGGAGTCACGGGATCTGTTTGACCAACCAATGCAAATACAAGGTGAGTGTTAGAAGATGAAAATGTTTGCAGTTTCATGTTTCGGATGCTAGTGGTGCAGAATGTGAATACTTCTCATTTATCTTTGAGAAACTGCCAGTCTCTGAGCCGCTATCTTTTGGTTTCACAGATTTTCTGAGATGTCTCTTGTAAACACAAGTTTGTGTTGTTGTGTGCAACCATGTGCAGTGATGCACTGTAGTTGATGATGCATTACAGCAGTGGTTCTCAAACTTTTTTCGTCATGCCCCCCCCTTTAACCCATTAAAATCAGTGACGCTGTTTACACACTGTTGCGGCGCGACACGACAAATGCCCGACATTAAACTAATGCTTAGTTATATTTATGACGTACTGACACAACCTTAAAATGATTTGTAACTGTCGCTTAGTCGTGTATAGTGTAGAGTGTTGCAGCGCGCAGTGTTCAGTGTAGATACAGTGAGTGAAGCGAGGAGAGCAAGATATTCCTCTTCGTATTTTCTGCATTTCGCTTTTTGAATTACCAGCACTGCCTGGGTCTGTGCGGCTTTATGGCTTTTATCTTCCTTTTCACACAACACCAATCATCTTCCATTCTAAGTTACGTCCTTTGGCTGTTTTACGTTTTATTTATTTTCTTCTGCTGATGGCCCGCACCCCCCACACTTTTGAGAACCACTGCATTACAAGAAGCAGCAAGCAGACACAAGAAGAGAGACACATGACAAGACCAAAACAAAACAAGCTTTTCAGTGAGACAAGTGTTTCACAAAATCGTTATGGTGGTTGAAATCTCCACTAGTTAACATCAGTTCTGCTTTACCATCAGGTGTACTAAGTGTTATGCCAAAAATCTTAGAAATGTCTTAAAAAAAAAAGTATTTAAGATTATGGTTTCACAGTATATTTTTCTCTTTGCATAAACTGGACCTGTAATAGGTTTATGGTGGCTTATTTTACTGTCAGAGAGTACACCAGACTGTAATTTTAAAAAAAAAAAAAAAAGTGTAATGCCATTACACACATGTATTAACGAAAATGATGGTAATCAAATCATTTTATAAAATCTTTAACAATTTTACTTAATCTTTTAAATGTAAAATTTAATAATTCTTATAATACTTTCAATGTGGTGCCAAAACATGGATGAAAAATTGTGATATTCTTTAAAAATGTTTTAATAAATTGTATGTTTTCGTTGTTACTTTGATAATTACATTTCTACGTAAAATGGTAATTATATTTTTATCCTTATTCCGTTAAGTTAAACAAACTCTATATATACACACATATATAGCTCTGTCATGACAACTTGGCGTGGGATTGGCATGTTAATGTACATGACAATGTTAATGTATGTGGTCTTGGCGGATATAGATCTGCTACGCTGGACCTCTGTTGATGTGGTGCAGAGCAAGTACGGAGACTTGCTACTGCAATACCAGCCACAACATGCTGCTGTGAGCATGTAAGTTAATATTGCTGCTGGAGAAAATATAACACATGAAATAACCCCCATATAGCATACATGAATTACCTCAGGTAGCAGATCTATACAGGTGGAGCTGGGGAGACGGGTTTTTTGGAGGGTTTCTGAAGCATACACACAACACCACGACACACACACACACACATATATATACATATATGTATATATGTATTTGGTGTATGTGTGTGTGTGTGTGTGTGTTGTGTGTGTGTGCAGGGAACTACACTGCGGACCAAAATGGTCGCATATGCGACCCTTTTAAAATGCCATTTGGAGACCTAATTTTTATTGGGTCGCCAAATGTATCCACTGATTATTTTTGTTACTACCTTATGTTTTAGGCAATATGCTATGATTTACTACTGAGCATTATTAAAACAGAGATGTGTATTTAAAGAATACGTTTTATCAGGCCTCCTGAGGATTCAACAGCATCAAGTTGCTTCAGCCCCGCGACCCCCCCGCACCCTCCGGAATGGTGTAGGCGAGGCGAAGCCTAACGTGATTGAAAAAAAAAAAAAACTCTCGTTTCAAGACACACGCAGCAGGCGCAGTATATCTAACATAGCCTACAATCTGCACGTGTTGAAATGAAAGGGACAATTGACTGACTTTAAGAAGAGGAAGTTCAAGTGTAACGAACATCACTTGATGTCGATTCGACATGTCAAACGGACCCTGTGAGTGAGAATGATGAGGCTGAGAAGGATTCGTCAGGAAAAGCACATGCGGGAAAAAGCAATACGGACATATGAATTTCGACACCAGTGGCTCGAAGAATACCAGTGGGTTAAGGTACCAAGACGGAGCAATGCACTGTGTGTACTGTAAATTCTGTGGGCCTTCAATTGCAGGACTGTCCAAATTTGTAACTGCATCAAAACAATTCAAACACGAATCATTGAAGCTTCACAATGACAGTATGAAGCACGCGAAGTGTAGAGACAGGTACATATCCCGTGACGCAGCACCACTTCCCACTGCATTTCGGCGTCAAGATTTAGCAAACCGAGCAAATGAGGAATCTGAATTGATAATTAAGTTCAATGTAGC
Source organism: Cyprinus carpio (assembly GCF_018340385.1). Lineage (NCBI taxonomy): Eukaryota > Metazoa > Chordata > Actinopteri > Cypriniformes > Cyprinidae > Cyprinus > Cyprinus carpio. The sequence goes on from NC_056610.1 coordinate 26,488,616, forward strand.
TTATAATATAGCCAAAGAGGAAATGCCTTTCACCAAATTTAAATCCCAAATTATTATTTTGAAGAAGAACGGGGTGGCCATTAATCCAACATACGCTAACCACAAATCATGTGCTGAAGTGGACATGCATTTTTTTTTTTTTTTTGTATCTTTAATACAGAAAAGTCAATAGCTGCTGAAAATCTATTATATTATTTTATGGATTATATTTATTTTATTTTTTCCTTAAGAGTTCAGGAGTCTGTCCATCTGTGCCCAACCATAGCATGTTGAAATCCATAAGAAAAATTCATTTTGCACTTTATTGTGTACTGTATTTTCTATTGCAGTAAATCTATCCCAACCAAATGTTAAAGAAAACAAGAAGGCATAGGGTTAAAAGATGGCAAGTAAAATAAAAAACACATCTGTATGCAATACAGTTTCATTATTGTTCATTATTATCCAAGAGCAGCTTACTATAAAATAATAATTTGTGCGACCAAATCATGTTTTGTGCCAGTAACTGAAAAAAAGTTAGTAGCGCAAGTGCCACCAGTGGAAAAGGTTAGTGTAGTTCCCTGGTGTACGTAGTGTGTGTACGTGTGTACGTGTGTAATGGTGTGTGTGTGTGTGTGTGTGTGTGTGTGTGTGTGTGTGTGTGTGTGTGTGTGTGTGTATCAAGTTTGTGTGTGTGTTTTTTTTTGTGTGTGTAACAAAGAAGTGACTAAAACTGCAATTCCCCATCGACTGGCCACTTGAGGCTGGCTGCAAAAGGGAGTATAGACTCCCCATATTAAAATGCCCGACGACTTACAGCAGAAAAAAAAAACATGTTTACAGCCT